>NC_056750.1:509676438-509909034 GCF_019279795.1 Protopterus annectens
CATTGTGGTTCCTATAGAAACCAACCACAATGAACGATCGCTCTAAAAACTAAACTATTCATTTCACGAGTAGCTGCAAAGCAAGGGAAGAACTTACCATACCCTCAGCCTGTTAAGAGCATGAATTCTGGACAAAAAAAAAGTAAAAGTTTACTTTTTACAGCGATCGTTCATTGTGGTTACTATAGAAACCAACCACAATGAACGATCGCTCTAAAAACTAAACTATTCATTTCATGAGTAGCTGCAAAGCAAGGGAAGACCTTACCATACCCTCAGCCTCATAAGAGCATGCAATCCGGACAACTGCTATGGACAGTAAAAGTTTACTTTTTACAGCGATCGTTCATTGTGGTTACTACAGAAACCAACCACAATGAACGATCGCTCTAAAAAGGAAACTATGCATTTAATGGGTAGCTGAAAAGCAGGGGAAGAACCTTACCATAGCCTTTTAGAGCAAGAAATCTGGACAATACCTAAAACAACTGCTCTGGACTGTAAAAGTCTGCAACGATTGCTCAGTCATGAGCGATAGCTCTAAAAACAAAATTATTACACGGAGTAGTTGCAAAGCATGGGCGGAACCTTATGTACCTCTTCCCAGCCTTAGCACAATAAATACGGACATTTTTTTTAAATCTTTGATCTTACAAACTTATAAAATTGATAGAATAACAGGTTTTGCATTATTTTGCCACTGATTTGGCAAAAAACAGAATTTTATGAAACACGGACCAAAAAATGTGAGACAAAAAATCAGAACATTCTGTGATAGGAACGTAAAACCAAACTGTGGTGGACATTGGGAGCGACAATAGGACTGGGATTGAAAAAATACAGGATATAGAAAAGAAAAAGGACACCATGGGTGGGAATGTGAGTGACGTGGAAAGTGGGCGTGACTTTGGTGAGCTGTTGTGTAGACCCGAATTTTAAACGCTGGCATTGTCCCTTTAACACACCCTTTCATAGCAAAACAAACCAATGCGATCAGTCAGGGGTTTAAAGGCAGTTGTCACCTCTTAATTTACATAACCAGCAACACAGTATTGAAATGCTAAGCTTTAAATATTATTTAAAATAGTTTATATGTTAAGATAACAAATACAGCATAACAGATTTGTGTGACATTTAGAGAAAAGTCAGATTTTTTTTTTTATTGCAAACTATCAAGACATACCATTTTCAAGTCCCCTACACAAACAGGACAGAAAGTACAGTTTTGTACCTACCATTAATGTAGATGTTTGAGTGCTAATACAGCTGCAGTCCTTACATATGGGTTCTCCTGCCGTCAGGCGGGTCCTCTGTCGGCCGAATTCCAAAGTCTAGGTCCGGCGTCGGTTGTTGTCGCCTTCTTCCCTGACGTCAGTGCGACAGGGGTATACAAGACACAGCCGATGCCATTTTCTTCAGTCTTTCTTGCCCCAGATGTCAGGTACCCCCAGAAGGAAGGCAATACATAATTTATATATCCATGTATAGTCATGCAATGCAATATAATCAAAATTCAGTAGTTGCAAGCAAATACACCATAGAAGGATAACCCAAACAGGTTTTATGAGGATGGGTTAGCCACTAGGCCTGTACCAAGAGGGGAAGGAGGGAGGGAAACCTGGACTGCAGCTGTATTAGCACTCGAACATCTACATTTATGGTAGGTACAAAACTGTACTATGTTCATCGTGCATACAGCTGCAGTCCTTACATATGGGTAGAATCCCAAAGCTACGCACCGGGTGGTAGGCACTAGGTGGAATTAGGAGGAGCCAGAATGCCCTGCAACACAGCAGTGGCAAAGCCTGCTCTTATTTTGGAGTATAAAGGTAGGTGGTAGTGTTTAGTGAAGGTATGCACCGAACTCCAGGTGGCTGCCTCCAAAATATCTTTGGTAGGAACTCCTCTGAGGAAGGCTGCAGAGGTAGCTGTGGCCCTTGTGGAGTGGGGTCTGATGCCTGCAGGCACAGTTTTACCATGAAAGGAGTAACAAAAACATATGCAGTGGCCTATCCATTTTGAAATTGTCTGTTTGGAGATTGGCTTTCCTTGAGCTCCACCAAAGAAGAGAGCTAGATGCACACAGGTTTATTCTGGTACCTCGGCTTCCACAGCCTTCAAAGGAATAACCATTTCCCAACACATGCATCATTTTATACAAATTTTCTTAATTAAATAATTGGATAATCATACAATGCATCATTCACAAGAATAAAAGGGCCATACAGCGAATAGCTGAAACAGCTGGATTCCTTGTTTTTTGTGCATCGGCTAGACCTGACGGTTATAATACTGGGAATTTTTTACGTAAATTGTTAAAATTGGAAAGTATGTTTATTCTAAACTTTGGTACTTTGAAACCTAAAGGTTTAAATTTAGAAAATAACTTGACTATTTGAGATATGGTGTAGTATTATAAATATAAATTTTGGTACTATGTACCATATACTTTATATTGTCAAAATGTCCCCTATTGTCTGTATTTCAGCTATTCGCTGTATGGCCCTTTTATTCTTGTGAATGATGCATTGTATGATTATCCAATTATTTAATTAAGAAAATTTGTATAAAATGATGCATGTGTTGGGAAATGGTTATTCCTTTGAAGGCTGTGGAAGCCGAGGTACCAGAATAAACCTGTGTGCATCTAGTTCCTGCTCTCTTCTTTGGTGGTTTTCGTGAACAATTTTGTTTGTTTTTTATATTTCCTTGAGCTCCTACAGCATAGGACACAAAGAGTTGTTCTGATTTCCTGAACGGCTTTGTCCTGTCCAAATAGTAACGCAGCTGTCTATGGATGTCTAAGGAATGTAGCAACCTTTCCCCTTTGTTTTGAGGATTGGGGTAAAAGGTAGGTAGGTGTATGTGCTGATTTAAAGCTACCCTGGATACTACCTTAGGCATAAATGACGGGTTGGTTCGTAGGGAAACCCTGTCCTGATGGAAGATGAGAAAGGGCTGCACAGCCATGAGGGCTTGTAATTCCGAGACCCTACGTGCTGAGGTAATAGCCAGAAGGAAAGCTGTTTTCCAGGACAAATATTGCAAATCTGTTGAGGCAGCTGGTTCAAAAGGAGGCATTGTTAATTTTTCTAGAATGTAATTAAGATCCCAGGCTGGGATTGGTTGTTTCCTTGGAGGTCTTATATTCTTAGCCCCTCTGAGGAACTGTCTTAAGAGTGGGTGAGAGAATAAGGGTGGATCAGTGTTGTATTCTGCTGAAATGGCTGAGGCATGGATTTTGATGGAGGAGAATGAAAGTCCACTGTTCAGCAGCTCAGTTAGATACTGTAATATTTGAGGTAAATTCAGTTTTCTAGGATCCTGATCCTTTTTCTCATTCCAAGTGCAAAACCTTTTCCATTTTGTGGAGTAAGCTTTTCTAGTAGATGGCCTTCTGGCTTCCAAAATGACATCCTGTACCTCCTTGGAGAGTAGGGTCTGTTGTGGTGTTAAGGAATTTTCCATGCAGTCAGATTGAGTGTTTTCAGCTGACTGTGAAGAGTTTTGTAGTTGTGCAGAGTCAGAAGAAGAGGCATTAGAGGTAGGGTCCAGGGAGGAGAATGTGTTAGGCTCCTCAGGAGTGGGTACCAGTGTTGTCTTGGCCAGTCTGGAGCAATCAGTATCATCTTTGGTCTGTCTGCTCTTGCTTTCAAAAGCACCTTGGGCAGTAGAGGAAGAGGTGGGAAGGCGTAAACTGTCCGTGCTGCCCAACTGAAAGAAAGGGCGTCCACTCCCCAGGCCTTTGGATGAAATGTCCTTGTGCAGAATTTTGTCAATTGATGATTTTTGTGGGAGGCAAAGAGATCTATGTCTGGCCTTCCCCAGGCTTGGATTATCTTTGTAAACACTTGAGGATGCAACTTCCATTCGTGAGGGTCTGTCATATTTCTGCTTAGATTGTCTGCCAGCGCGTTTTCCATACCTGGCACGTACTGTGCTTGAAGCTCGATTTGCCATTCCAGAGCCCTGTTCCAAAGTGACATGGCCAGCCTGCACAGTTTATGTACCACATTACTGTGGTGTTGTCTGTTCTTATTAATAATTGCCCTGGATGCAGGAGGTACCTGAAAGCTGTAATTGCATTTATCACTGCTAACATTTCCTTTTGATTGATGTGAAGGTGCTTTTCCTTTTGGGACCATTTGCCCTGAATGCACCTGTCTGTCATGTGTGCCCCCCAGGCGTAGTCTGAGGCGTCTGTTGTGATGACCTGATTTGCTTGAGGTTTGCAGAATGGTAGACCTGCATTTGTTTGGCATGCTTGAGCCCACCATAGAAATTCCTTTTGCAAACATGGAATTAGTGGTATTATTGTTTCCAAACTGTGGCTGTGTTGAGACCATAGGCTTTTTAGGTACCACTGAAGTTTCCTCATATGCAACTTTGCACATGGGATTAGAAGAATGCAAGATGCCATGAATCCCAGAGCCTGCAGGATTTTCCTTGCAGTTAGCCTGGTACAATTTGCTAGTATCTTGAAGTACTGAGTTAGTTGCCCCTGTTTTTCTGGCGTAAGATAGGCCATTTGGGTGTTTGTGTCCAAGTTGGCACCCAGGAAAATTATTTTCTGAGATGGTGTTAGCCTGGATTTCTCTTTGTTGACTGTGTATCCCAGAGAATTCAATAACTGTGTTACATAAGCCAGATGTTCCAAAAGTATGTGTTTGCTGTCCGCTTGGATCAGGCAGTCGTCCAAATAAGGGTATATTTGTATCCCTTGAAGTCTGCAGTAGGCAATTACTGATGCCAGGCATTTCGTGAATACTCTGGGCGCAGTAGATAAGCCAAAGGGCAATGCAGAGAATTGATAGTGGATTGAATCTGCAAGAAATCTGAGGTATCTTCTGCAGCTTTGTCTGATTGAGACATGCAGGTATGCCTCCTTGAGGTCCAATGTTACCAGCCAAGACCCCTTGCCCAGCATGGGAAGAAGCTGCTGTAATGTGAGCATCTTGAATTTTGGTACGAGTAGAAATGTGTTTAGGATGGATAAATCCAAAATGGGTCTCCAATCGGTTCCCTTCCTTGGTACCAGGAATAGTCTGGAATAAAAACCTTGACCTTGTTCGTGAGTAGGTACCTCTTGAATAGCTTTCATGTCCATGAGCTTTGAAATTTGTATTTGAGCCTCTGCCCTTTGGTTGTGTGGCAGGTTTGGTATGCCTCTCATTTTTGGAAGAGTGTGAAAATGAAATCTGTAGCCTCTGTTTATAATGTCCAGGATCCATTTGTCTTTTGAGACAATATGCCAATTTTTTGAAAATAATGTCAGCTTTCCTCCCAAGGCTGCTGTCACTTGAGCCTTGCTTGGCATGCAAAGGGGAAAGTCATTGGGTTTGTTTTCTGTATTGCTGTGCACTGTCTTCGCCACCTCTTGATGCTGGAGATTGCCATTGTCTGCCTCTATATGATCCTTGAGATTGTCCTCTGCCCCTTGCGCGTCTGTATCTACCTCTTTGGGGCTTGTCCGTGGCTGGAAAGGACCAGTTTTTTGAAGGCCAATTTCTACTAAAACGTGGTGGTTGTACCTGTAGAAAAGCCTTAACAGTTTGCATAGATTTAGCTTTTTCTTCGATTTTCCTTAGTATTTCCTCAGCATTAGTACCAAATAATACATCCTTTTGTAAAGGAGCATCTAGTAATTTAGCTTTGGCATGATCAGGCAAGGTTTGTTCCCTAAGCCAGGCATGCCTACGAATGACTGATCCTGTAACTGCAGCTCTACTTGAGGCCTCTAGAGCATTATAACCACATTGTAAGGTGTGCTTACCCACTTGTTCTGCACTATGCATCATATCCTGTAACTCCTTCAAATCTGATTGTTCAGGTTGTGACATTTTATTCTTTAATTGTGATAACAGGAATTGCTGATATTTAAGCATATGGAACTGACAATTTAAGGCCGTCACGGCTAGGGTGGCCGAGGTATATACCTTTTTTCCCCACCTTTCTAAGGATCTAGACTCTCTTTCGGAAGGTAATGGATTCTTAGCAGTAGAGGCCTTCATTCCCTTGGGGCCCTGAGAAATAGTTTCTGGGTCAGCATTATGGCTTTTGTAAAGGAATTGGTGTGAGTTAGGAACTCTGTAGTACCTATCAGGCTTGACTGGGGCTGGAGGCAGGGAATCCGGATTCAGGCAGGCCTCCGAATAAACATCATCAAGTATGTCCAAGACAGGAGGTATCGCCAGGGGTCTGTGTTGAGGTAGCAGAAGAAATTCCCTAAGCCTTTTCTTGGAATCTGAAAAATCCTGGCCTTCCCAATGGAAGTGTTCCCTCAAGGTATGCAAGGTTTCCCCAAATGAGAAATCCTCTGGGGGGGATACAGAAGGAATGGACTGTTCTGCATCAGAATCTTCAAAAGGGGAGTACGAATGCTCCTCTTCATCAGAATGTTCTGAAATAATGGAGCCCTGGTCAGAAGAGTGAGATTCTTCCTCCACTCTGGGTCTCTTGTTTGGTGGGGGTTGGGAACCCCTGATAAGAGTAATTAAATCCTCAGCCATTTTGAGCATCTGTTTTTTAGGCATGGGGCCTGGTGATGGGCCATGTGCAACAGGCCTCTGGGAGTGCATGGCTGATTTAGACTTAGTAAAGGCCTTGATGGAAAAGGAAGAAGAAGGTCTGAAGACACCATGGGTGGAAGTAGACCTATCCACATTAAGAGGCTCAACACTCACAGTGGCTTCGGTAGCTGTAGTCAGGGTGTGGGCCGAGGAACCTGCAGTCTCGGTTACAAAGGACACCGCCAGAGAAGTGTCGTCGGTAGTCAGGGGCTGCGTAGGCACCTCACTGAGAACCGGACCACGTGTAGCCGGTTTTGGCGTGGTGTCGGTGGAGACCGTGGGCCTCACGTGTCGGTCTTTGTCCTTGCATTTTTTGGACAAAACGGTAGTCGGAGTCTCCGATGACAGTTTATAGTCAAAGGCTTTACCAAAAAAGTGCTGGGCGAACTCCGCCCGACGCTTAATAGTGCGTTTATTAAAAGTAGCACAAAAGCGACAGCCCGAGACGTCGTGGTCTGGGCCTAAACAAGGAATACAGAGGGAATGGAAATCCTTATGCGGTATTTGCTTCCCACAAGAAATACAATTGTTAACTTTGTCTGACATCGGTCTGAGGCAAGAAAAGTTTCCCCAACGGGGTACTTAGCTTTAAAGAAGACTTCAGTTTCCAAATTTTCGTAATTTCAGGAGCTGGCCGACTGGCACTTGGGAACTGCTTCTGCTTCGGGCACAGCGCGGCAAAAAAGACTGAAGAAAATGGCGTCGGCTGTGTCTTATATACCCCTGTCGCACTGACGTCAGGGAAGAAGACGACAACACCGACGCCGGACCTAGACTTTGGAATTCGGCCGACCGAGGACCCGCCTGATGGCAGGAGAACCCATATGTAAGGACTGCAGCTGTATGCACGATGAACATCTGCAGAGAGACAAGTGGCAACCCTATCAACTAAGTGCACTGATAATGTTCATTAAAAGGTCTTACACTTTTTTTGTGACATCATCCCAGAGGGGGAATGCATATCTGGTACACACAGATCCACAGTAAGACTCCCACTGACAGAGACAGTCTTTACATTACTAGAGTACATGAGCATTTTGTAGTCTACAAAGGTAATGTGACCATGGAAGGCAACCATAATATACAGCTGAATTTACTTTAACGTACATTTCTATGTGCTCTTGCATTAAAAGACATTAAGAAAAGGAAATCAGAAATACTTAACTGTGTTTAAATGCAAATAAACAGACTTGCATTTAAACACAGTACCACATACCACATACAGTATTCTACATACACTTCTATACAACCACTCAGAGATGTATACAACACCTGTGTGTTTGTGTGTGTGTGTATTGACACATACAGTTACACAAAATTTCCATTTTGATTCTTGTTTCTTTAAAGGATACGAAGTACACACACAGGCATATAATCTAGTTCTCCATTAAATACACACTTTATTTTACATATTCTCCCACACATATAGATAATATATGTGTGTGTGTGTGTGTATAAATATATATATATATATATATATATATATATATATATATATATATGGATTCACTTGAGAATCTCAAAAAACTGAAATACCGAATATCAGTTTTCTGAAATTCAAATACCGAAACCCTACCAGCCTGAAACACCACAACTGCGAAACTTAAAATCCCGAACATACACTACAAACACAACACAGACATACACACAACACACACTCTCCCCCCACAATCAAACATACAATCCTAAAATACAAATAAGTAGGGGGGCAAGCCCCCCTGCACCCCCCACCCCCTACTTATATATTCCAACTCAGAGACCGAACAATCACATACACAAAGGTAACTCACAACCACACATTTCACAGCCCCTTGCACACACACACATCACAATCAAAACGCACACTAACATACACTACAGCCCATAACCTACACACGCATACAGACTTACTTGCACTTAGATTCATCCATACTCTGCAACACCAGAAGCTCCGAACGTCGGGATTTTGAATTTCGCACTTCTAATGTTTCGCAATTTCAAGCTTTCGGGCTTAGAATTTTGGAAAACTGAAATTCGGTATTTCAGTTTTTCTAAAGGGAACCTATATATATATATATATATATATATATATATATATATATATATATATATATATATATATATATACATACATACATACACACACACACTCATGCATACATACACACACGCGCAATATGGGCACATACAATTATTTATACTAAACATAGTAGACATTCTAGTAAATGTTGCTTAATGTTTTACTTATTCACTGTCGCACACTGGCTGTGTTGTCAATGTGTCAGTATTTCTTTCTTTGTATTGCTAAGTCCATTTATTACTGGTCATTATCTTTGCCAATTTAGCCTGTAAAACGTCCTGGGACTAGTTAACTTTCCTGGTTACCAAAGTATAAATAAATATGAAACAGAAAAAAGGGGAGGGGTGAACATGACAGAAATAATTAAGAGCTAGTAAAGCACATTTTAATTCTGCATCATTCATGAAAGAAAAAACTCCCCACTGAAGGCAATGGGAAGTAGCAGGCAGACAGTTTGGAGTCCTACTAATCACCTGTAAATGTACAAGGATTATCTATTGCAATGACAGTTTTCATACCTCAGTATAAGAGTGTGGGGGAAGGCTGTCAATTCTTTTAGAACTACAAGATAATCCCTTTACAAAAGTCTATTTACCCATTTTCTTTTGCTGGAAAACAGATAACAGCTATTTACAGCTTAGAACAAGCGCTGACAGACATACAAATGATGCTCAGTCAGGGAAACATACAAGTAGCTCTGCTACAGAAGGTGTGTAGATGACGGTGCTTCACAGTCCTGCCATTCTATCTTAATGGCATGAGAAAATACCACTTCTTTATGTCTAGCATGATTCATTTAAAGATGACTTTAGTTCTGGGCAGGTATTAACCAATTATTACACCTAGGTCAATCCATCAAACCAAACCTACAAGGCACAGAAAAGGAGAATCCCAAGCAGACTGCTAATGCCTTTAATACCTTTTTTGCGGAGGACAAACTCTTGCCAGTCAGTTATCAACTCAGAACTTAAATATATCTAACTCTAACACTATCCCACCCCCTCCATTTCTCTTCCAACCAGTCCCAACAACATATATTCTTACTCTTATCCAAAATCTGTAACCATGCTCTCCTTCAGCAGACCAACTACCCGCCGAATATCTACAAAAAGCAGCTAAATCCATTGCCTATCCCATTTCCATTCTTATCAATAGTACCATCAGTGAAGGACAGATCCCTAGAATCTGTAAAGTCTCCCAGATTATCCCCCTTCATAAGGATGGAAACTCTACTGAATTCTCCAATTACAGTCCCATAGTCCTACTTTCTCCCTTAACAAAGATCATGGAAAAATGCATCCACAGGCAATTGCTAGACCACCTAATCCAAAATAATTTACTTTCCAGCTGTCAACATGGTTTCAGACCTTCCCACAGCACTACTACTGCCCTCTTTTCCTTTACTGACTATATTAACAAAAAACGTAACCTCAATATGATTTCCTCTGCACGGTTTATAGATCTGTCCAAGGCATTCGATATGGTAAATCACCAGATACTTATAAATATCCTCAAATCCCTGTCACTAGATGCACTAGCTATAAAATGGTTCCAGTCCTACTTCAACAGGCTGTGCTTTGGCACAACATTCTATCTACCCACCTGCCCGTTAACCTTGGTGTCCCACAAGGGTCCATATTAGGACCTCACCTATTCTCTACATTTATTAATGACCTTCACCTAGCAATCCCCCAAGCTACATGCATACAATACGCAGACAATTCCACACTTATATGCTGAGCCACATCAATATCTGAACTTCACTCCCTTACCCAAAAGGTGTTTAACACAGTTGAACAATGGTTTACACAGCGCTGTCTCCTTCTGAACCCCCCAAAAAACAAACTCCCTTTTACTCCTACTCATATGTCCCCCCCCAAAAGATTTCACAGTAACATCCAATAATGGTATCTCAGATCCCCAGATCTAACTACCAAACTACTAGGCATCACCATAGTTAACCTCAGCGTCGACACCCATATCAACAATACTCTAAACACTGTTAATAGAAAACTAGGCTCTCTCTAGAGGATCAAACCCTTCCTCTCGCCTGCAGCTAGAATAACTATTGCTCACACCCATCTAATCTCTACTCTCCTCTATGGCTCATCCATATATACTAATTTATCTGTTATAATCTAAAGCAGCTAGGATGGCTTGAATTACAAAATCATCTTAAATTCCACCAACTGACCATTGCCCATAAAACCCTTTACCAACCTACCAATACCCCTATACTATGTACCCTCATCATCCCCTACAACAATCTGAAGACCTTACGATCGTCACAAACTTCTTGTAAATATTTGTAAATCAAACAGGGCTGGGGACTCTCTCTTCTCTAATACTGTTGGAAAATCCTGGAACCTCCTTCTCAGCGAACTTTACTCACTTCCCTCTATATCACTTTTCAAAATCAAACTGAAAATTTTCATCAAAACACACTGGTTGTGCCCCTGTACTAAACCTGACTAATCAACTAGCTCTTCTTACTTGGTTCAGCCTACCCTCCTCTTCTCTGTAATCAAGTTCCTTTTTCTTAACACACCATATCCTTCTAGATTTAAATATTCTGGAATCTCATTAATGTGACTACTTTTTTACTAATATATTGTATATAATCATCTGCCTTATTTTCTTTTCTTATGTACTGAAACTGTATTTTGTATTGTACTAATTGTACCTGCATATTTTACACTATGTTATGAACTTTTGACCTCTTTGATTATTTTCTGTACTGAACCTGCAATGTGCATTGTTTACATTCATTTTTGTATATATGATTTTGTTTTTGTTTCCTCGGAGCTTATCTCCCCGGGCCTCTACTGAAAATGGACATATATCCAGTTAGACTAGCCCGGTGAACAAATGTAAAATAAAATAAATAAAATGTATTCTGGGAAGAAGAAATGAAAGCAAGAAAACAAGATCATGTTACCAGGGTAGGCTCCATCATCCACCATTTAGAAGGAAACATTAAAATTGTAAAAGAAGCACATGGACTGATTTTGAGGCATTAAACTAGCTCAGAAAACAAAGATGCAATGAAAAAAAAACTTTAGTCCTAAAGTGGAATTTTCTTTTAATCTTAGGGTCCTTGATTGTGGCATTCGTGCATTACATATTTAAATATGATAAGCAGTACTATACAAGGAAAACTGACAAATGGAGAGATTAAAAGCACACCGTAGCAAAGAGTATACAAGATGTAGCTGAAGTGTATGAAAGACAGGAGTCAAGGTGATGCAGTAGTTCTTGTGCAACACTGGGAAAAACATTGGAAGGAAATGAACTTGACAAAGTATACTACAATGCTTCTTAACATTAAGTGCATTAAAGCTCAACCTACCTATTTTTTTGCCAAACTGTTTAACAGTTTAGCAATATCATAATTTAATACGCAATTATTTATCCACAGTAATCCAGCATAATTAATGCTGGAACCCAAAGTAATGTACCCACCTCCTTCCTGCCACTAATATTAATGGGATAAACAAGGCTGTGTAACTTTAACTATTTGTAAACTGGAGAGAAATGACCTTGTTTTTTGCATAAAGTGTTTGCATGCATAAAGATGCATACAAACACTGAAGATATCTTTGACCATTTAGACATGATCTTTAACATATCATGCTTCCTAAGACTGTACAGCGGGTGGATAAAATAGATGAGCAGACGTTCTTGAATTTATGCTGTTTTTTTTACCACTGTATAACTGAAATGCAGACATATGTATAACAAATTGAGAAAGCAGCATCTTTGACAGCCATTTGTCTTTGTCTTACTAGCACTGTCAGAGTTCATATTGATCATCAAACCTTTGTTTTCTAGTCCAACAATTATGGAGTTTAAGGGCAGACTGACATTAGGGGATGGCCAGAAATTTGCCCCTTGTTTAGTAGCGGGAAGCATTCCTAAAGTAGCTAGATACATCATTTCTCAAGAGATGATGAATACTAGGCAGACAGTAAATTGGGGAACCATGAAAAGGGGCAAAAGACACACAAATAAATAAATAAAAAATAGTATAGTAGCAGGAAAATATCACTGATAAAGTAATTCAGTACAGCCAACTGGAGCAAGAAAAGACTTTGCAATATGGATATGTTTTGTACATTAAACATCACCACTGCAATTACGAATGGGGAAATACATTACAGAAGATATTAGCATGCAGTGAAAAGCTATACATTTCTTTGGACACTTACTGAAATCCACAGCCACCATAGCTAAAAACAGACTGAAAAAGCTTTACAACTATCACAGTGCTGTATCTATGTTGTGTGTACTAAAAAAGGAAGAAATAGGGGGATAGGTACATACAAAGTTGCCAAGCATGCAATCCATGAGGCCATTAGGTAGTCTAGTACAAATTCCGAATTGCCACAAAGCAGTGACTAGTTAAATGACTTGCTCAAAGTCCCACAGTAGGAAAAGAAAGACAAAGATTCAAATCATGTACTCAACCCTGGAAGCAGAAATTTAGTTCTCTGCACTTAATGCTAGACATATCACAAGTTCTGAACAGATCTGGGTGTTTCCTTTGAAGTTGTGGACATATGCGAAGAAGGCTTTATGATTGTCTCTAGTAGATGTGGCCAATTTAGACTAAAATTTTGCTTTGAAGGATTTCACTAGTGCTATTATTTGCTTGTGCTGGCTAAGGAAACACTGCTTCCAATTGGGCACCTGCTCCTTCTTGGTCTTGGAGAGCAATTTTTTTTTCCTTTTGTTAGAGAGTTTATTTACTGCAGATGTCCAGACAGGTTTACTCTTCTTTGCAGAGGATGATTGAGTCCCGTCGGGTATGCCGGATTCCATGCATTTATATAAATGTTCGTATAGTGCTTTGGTGTAGTTTTGGATATTGGTGCCAGTTCCTACAGAGGGGGAGGGGGCTGTGAAGCTGTTTATACCATCCCTCAGGAGGCTGTAATCAGCTTTGGAGAAGTTTTTATGTCTGATTCTACCTAGAGAGAGTGATTGGGGGAGATGGTGACTTCGAAAGTGGCCGCTTTGTGGTTGGATCTTATCAGGAGGATGATACTATAGGGATGCTGCCGTGGTTACTCATGTTGGTTAATACCAAGTCCAAGATATTATCACCCCTTGTGGGGGTTATCAACTAGTTGTTCCAAGGCATTTGCATTGACAAAAATCAAGGAATCTCTGGGCATTTGTGTTCTGGCATGAGTAGTTATTCCAGACTATGTTTGGAAAGTTAGTTATCCAGGATGAGGGTAAAGGGTTGAATCCTGATAGATTCTAACAGGTCCAAGTAGGCAGATGGGGCATCTTGAGTCACATTTGGGGGCCGGTAAAGTACAGTTGTGTACACTTACCATAAATGTAGATGTTAGAGTGTATTCACTGTTGCAGTCATTACATTTGGGTAATCTGCTGGCAGGTTGCCCTCAGTCGGCCTGATTAACAAAGTCTTGGGTCCTGCGTCGGTTGCTGTCTCTTCTTCCATGACGTCAGGGGTACAAAACATGCAGCCGATGCCATTACATCAGTTTTTCTTGCCCCAGATGTCAGGTGCTATACCTCCAAACAAAAGCAAATACACCAAAAAGGCTTTTAAGCATAGTAAAAGAAAGAAGAGGTATAGTAAAAGAAAAACGGGGTTGGAGGGAGGGTAACCAGGACTGCAACAGTGAATACACTCGAACATCTACATTTATAGTAAGTGTACACAACTGTACTATGTTCATCGTGTTTCACTGTTGCAGTCATTACATTTGGGTAGATTCCCAAAGCTAAGGTTGGGAGGATGGACTTGTACAGCATTAGGAACAGATATAAGGTCCTGCAAAACAGCAGTGGCAAAGCCAGCTCTGGATTTAGAGAAAACTGGTAAGTGATAATGCTTGGTGAAAGTATGAACTGAACTCCAGGTAGCAGCTTCTAGAATATCCCTGGTAGGAACACCTCTGAGAAAGGCTGCTGAAGTAGATGCAGCCCTGGTGGAATGAGATATGACCCCTGGGGATAGGTTTTCCATGGTGCTTATAACAGAAATGAATACAATGGCTTATCCATTTAGAAATAGTTTGCTTTGAAATAGCTTTCCCCTCTGCCCCTGCAGCAAATGCTGCCAGCAGTTGTTCAGATTTTCTTTGAGATTTAGTCCTGTCCAAGTAGAATCTTAGCTGTCTGTGTACATCCAGTGAATGCAGAATCCGCTCTCCCTTGTTCTGTGGATTGGGAAAGAAAGTTGGCAAATGAATGGACTGATTAAGAGCCACACTGGATACCACCTTGGGCATGAATGATGGATATTGGTCCAGAGTGACACCCTATCCGCATGAAAGATGATGAAAGGCTCCACTGCCATAAGGGCCTGTAATTCAGATATCCTTCTAGCTGAAGTGATTGCTAAAAGAAAGGGTGTTTTGCAGGAAAGAAATTTTAAGTCTGCAGTTGCAGCTGGCTCGAAAGGAGGTAGAGTTTATCCAAAACAAAGTTAAGGTCCCAGGCAGGGGTTGGAGCTCTCCTTGGTGGTCTCAAGTTTTTGGCCCCTCTGAGATACTGCTTCAGAATAGGATGACAGAAGAGGGGGGTGGTCTGTCTTGTAATGAGCTGAAATGGCGGAGGCATGGATTTTTATGGAAGAAAAAGACAGGCCCTTGTGAAGCATCTCAGTTAAGTATTGCAAAATCTGAGGTAAATTGGGCACTGCTGTGCTCATCCCTTGAGATTGTTTCCAGGCACAGAATATTTTCCATTTGTCAGCATAAGATGTTCTAGTACTAGGTCTTCTTGCCTCCAAAATGACATCCATCACAGGTTTGCTGAGGGATGCTAAGGAGGAATTTAAGTGATTAGCCAAGCTGCAAGATTCAATGTTTGGAGCCCAGGGTGCAGAATTTGGTTCTCCTGCTGACGCAGTAAGGAAGGTGTCTGAGGCAGGTGCCACAGAGAAATGTGTGACACACTGCGCAGGAGTGGGTACCAGTGTTGGCGAGGCCAGTCTGGAGTAATCAAAATCATTTTTGGTTTGTCCTGTTTGACTTTTAGTAGAACTTTGGAGAGCAAAGGCAGAGGGGGAAAGGCACAGACCGATTGGTTTTTCCAGCTGAAGGACAGAGCATCCACTTTCCAGGCTTTTTTTGTGATGAGTTCTTGTGTAAAATTTGTCGAACTGGTAGTTCTGGGGTGAGGCAAAAAGATCTAGGTCTGGGTTACCCCATTTGCATGTCAACATGTCGAACATCCGTGGTTTGTTTCCATTCGTGAGGGTCCGTGAGATTTCTGCTTAGTTCGTCTGCCAGAACATTCTGTTTTCCTGGCAGGAATTGAGCTTGTAGTTGTACTTGGTAGCTTAAGGCTGTGTTCCACAAGGCCATGGCTAGTCTGCAGAGGAGGTAGGAATGTGTACCCCCCTGCTTGTTTATGTACCACATAACCATGGTGTTGTCAGTCTTTATTAGTAATTGTCCTGGATGAAGGTAGTCCTTGAAGGCTGTCAAGTGCATTCTGTACAGCTAGCATTTCTTTTTGATGGATATGAAGGTGCATTTGATTTGGGCTTCATTTGCCCTGAATGCACTTCCCTGCCAGATGAGCCCCCCATGCATAGTCTGATGTGTCTGTAGTTAGGGTTTGGGCAGCAGGGGGTGGTGTGAATGGCAGTTCCTTGTTTTGGTGGCAGGCCTCTGCCCACCATAGGAACTCTAGGCGCAGGCAAGGTATGATAGGAATCATTGTTTCCAGGCTGTGACTCTGTTGACTCCATAAACTTTTTAATTACCACTGAAGTTTCCTCATATGCAGTCCTCATATGCAGTCTTATATGGAAATAGAAGAATGCAGGAGGCCATGAACCCCAAAGCTTGCAGTACTTGCCTTGCAGATAGCAGGGTTTTTGTGACTGTGTCCGCCTGTTTGAAGTAAGTCATCAAACAAATTTGTTTTTCTGGCATAAGGAAAGCCATCTGGGCAGTTGTATTCAAACTTGCACCCAGGAATGTAATCTTTTGAGAGGGTACCAGTTGAGATTTCTTTTCGTTTATGGTGTACCCTAGACAGGTTAGAACTCTTTTTACAAACACCAGATGTTTTAGAAGAATGGCCTGGTTTTCTGCCTGAATTAGACAATCGTCCCGGTATGGATATATCTGAATATTTCTTTGCCTGCAAAATGCAATTACTGGAGCCAGGCACTTTGTGAATACCCTGGGCACAGTAGACAAGCCAAAGGGCAGTGCAGAGAACTGATGATGCATGCAGCCTGCTTTGAAGCATAGGAATCTTCTGCAAGATTCCCTGATTGGGATATGCAGGTAAGCTTCTTAAGTCGAGAGTTGCCAAACAGGCATCCTTGCCTAGCATAAGAAGTAACTGGTGAAGAGTCAGCATTTTGAATTTTGTAATGTCCAGAAAGGTGTTTAGAGTAGACAGGTCCAGAATTGGTCACCATGAGTTGTCTTTTCTGGATACCAGCAAAAGTCTGGAATAGAAACCTTGTCCCTTTTCCTCTTCTGGTACTAGCTGAATAGCCCCCATGTTTAGGAGGGAAAGAACTTGTTTCTGAGCCTCCTAAACATGGGGGCTTATTCAGCTAGTACCAGAGGTATAGCCCCCATGTTTAGGAGGGAAAGAACTTGTTTCTGAGCCTCTGGCCACCCGTTTGGAGTTGGCAGTGTGTGGAAATGAAATCTGTATCCCTGGGACACTATTTAAAACCCATTTGTCCTGAGTTATAAGTTGCCAGTTTTCCCCTCAAAGGGACGGCTAAGAGGTAAGTGCTTGGTAATTTCAAAGGGAAGTCATTGAGACTGTTTACCATAGGGTGGTGCCTTGTTGTTTCCAAAT
This sequence comes from Protopterus annectens, assembly GCF_019279795.1. Lineage (NCBI taxonomy): Eukaryota > Metazoa > Chordata > Ceratodontiformes > Protopteridae > Protopterus > Protopterus annectens. Next base: position 509,693,884 of record NC_056750.1, read on the forward strand.
TTGGAAGTGTAGGCACACCATTGCTGTTCTGAAAGTCCCTTGGGACTGAAACATGGTGCTTTTGGAATGTCTGGGTTTGGCCGTAGTGGCTCTGGAAGGAGCTGGAAAGGACCAGTTCTTAGTAGGCCAATGCCTACTAAATCTAGGAGGTTGCACTTGTAAGAAATCTTTCACAGTCTGCATAGATTTAGCTTTATCTTCTATCTTTTTTAGAACTTCTTCAGCCTTATTGCCAAATAGGCGGTCATGGTGTAAAGGAGCATCCAAAAGTTTTGCTTTAACATGATCAGGCAGAGATTGCTCCTTAAGCCAAGCATGCCTTCTAAGCACAGACCCAGTAACAGAAGCCCTACAAGAGGCCTCTAAAGATTCAAAACCACATTGCAAAGTATGCTTGCCAACTTGTTTAGCTGAATGCAATAAATCCTGAAAATCTTTGTTCTCCACACACAGTCAGAAATCAACATAAGTTTCTTTTTAAGCAGTCCCATGACATGCTGTTGATATTTTAGCATATGAAATTGACCGTTTAAAGCCCTGATTGCTAAGGTTGCAGAAGTATAAACCTTTTTACCCCATCTATCCAGTGCCCTGGAGTCTCTATCAGAAGGGGTAGGATTTTTAGCAGTAGAAGCCTTAATGCCCTTGGGCCCCTGAGAAATGGTTTCAGGGTCCGCAACAGGATTCTTGAAAAGGATTTTGTGGGAGTCAGGAACCCTGTAGTACCTGTCTGGTTTGCTAGGGGCTGGAGGCAAGGAATCAGGGGCCATACTGGATTCTGAAAACACATCAACAATATCTAGTACAGGAGGTATAGCCAAAGGCCTATGCTGAGGAAGAAGGAAATCCCTAAGCCTCTTTTTGGATTCAGAGAAATCCTGACTTTCCCAGTGGAAATGCTCCCTTAAGGTATGTAAAGTTTCCCCAAAAAAGAAATCCTCAGGCGGAGAAGCAGAGGGAATGGAATTCTCTGCATCAGAGTCCTCATAAGTAGGTATGGACAAATCCAGATCATTAGAAGAGTTAGAAGAAACAGAGTCCTGTTCAGAAGATTTATAGTCAAATAATTAAATCTTCAGCCATTTTGATGATTTGTTTTTTAGGCATAGGGGCCTGAACATGTGGCCTGGGCGTTGGTTTTTTACACATAGATCGAGAATTAGGCCTTAGCCCTGAAGTTGGGGTCGGTTTAATATGCAAGTCTGTAGGCCTGAATACACCCTAAGAAGCCGGTGCCTGCTCAGCGGCTCCGGACCCATCCAAGGTAGAGACATCCCCGGGTGCCATATGTGAAGTATCTTGCAGCGTACCGGACTCCGAATAGGTCTCAGTAGAGGCCTGCGAATCAGAAGTAGCGGGTATCAGGGGCTGCGAAAGTGCCTCACTGAGTACCGGTGAACTGGCGATTGGCTTAGGAGAAGTGTCATCGGCAGATTTGGACCTCAACGGCCTGTCTCCATCTTTTTCTTTGCGTTTTTTTGACATTCCGGTAGTCAGATGGCTAACAGACGTCATTTCTGGATAATTAAACCGAGAACCGAAATATTTTGAAGCAAAAATGTTCCGACGACAGATAGTGCGCTGATTAAATAATGCACAAAACAGACAGCAAGGTACATTGTGGTCAGGGCCTAGGCAAGGAATACAGTACAAATGAAAGTCCTTATGAGGTATTTGCTTCCCACAAGTAATACAATTATTAACTTTTACTGACATCTGTAAGGAGCAAGAAAAAAAGATTCCCCAACGGGTTACTTAGCTTTTAGTTGAAGACTTCGGTTCTGAAACTCGAAAATGAAAATTTCAGAAGGCGGCCGACCGGCACTTGCGAACTGCTTCTGTTTCGGGCACCTTGCAGCAAGAAAGACTAATGCAATGGCGTCGGCTGCATGTTTTATACCCCTGATGACCTGGCGTCATGGAAGAAGAGACAGCAACCGACACAGGACCAAAAACTTTGTTAATCAGGCCGACTGAGGGCAACCTGCCAACATATTACCCAAATGTAATGACTGCAACAGTGAAACATGATGAACATCTAGCTATGATTTGAATAGAGGTCTTGTCAATGGTTAACTGCATCTGGAGTGTTTCCTGTGCGTCATACTATTTCACCAGCCTGGAGGTGTGCATGTCTAATGTATATTGAAACTCCACCTCCTTTGGCTTTACTGCCCACAGTTTGGAGTCTGAATGTATGACAGGATGAGTAACCAGGTAAGGCTGGGGTGCTGTCTGCAGCTTTGAACCAGGTTTCTGTGACTGCACAGATGTCAGCATTTTCCAGGTTTAGAAATGCTTGCAATGAGTGCAGTTTCATGTTTAGACTCCTAGCGTTTAGCAGCATGACCTTTAATTTGCTAGGCTATCAACCCAGAGTTCATTTCAAGCTTAGCCATTTCATTCCAATGTAATACCATAGACAGTCTACTCAATAACCAGGATTGTATTTAGTAAAGACTGCCCATATCCAAGAATGTTTTGGGTGCTATTCTCAGTATGAATTTATGGTGCCATTCTACTCATCCAGGGTCCTTTTTAACAGTGCCGAAGGTGCTCTGCTTCACATGAATTGACAGCCTATTCCAGAGACGCAGCAGTAGTTTGGAGACAAATCTGTCCCTCCAGTATGTCCTATTCAAGTCGCAGGCCATATTTAGGTCCCTGGAATGGGTAAACTCTAGTCTCGTTTGATTTTTGGTTGCGCAGCTATTTCATTAGCATTGGGTCGGAGAGTGCTCTGTAAAGCCAGGCATAACTTTTCACTAAGAAATCTATGTGATACTGAGTATAGTGACAGGGACTTCAGTCTGTGTAATGCACGTGCTGGAATTCCTTGATCTTCTTTATTAAACCTCTAAGGTCTCTCCAATTGCTGCAGGTGCTTTGTACAGTACATGCCAAAAGGGGCGTTGTGCTCTCAATAATAAGAAGTCATGATCTTACCATAACGTTCCATGTTAGTTGTCTTCTTCTCGCCTTCTTTCTTGCTGGATGGGTTCGGAGCCGATCCTCGGCTCCGACTCGGCCTATACTATAGCTCAAGAGCTATTTTTACCGGCTCGAGGCAGCCCTATAACCCACAATACCATGCGCTAACTCCCCAGATCTCATCTGGCAGCTAACACATAGTATAAATTTATTATTATTATTCTCATTTCCAAGTACGGACTCCCTGCTGGTAACACTAAAGATACGGGGAAACCATAAAGTATTGCATCTCATGAAATGGAACGACTCAGAGACCTTCAAGTCTGTCCAGGCTAGGGGGCAGGAGGGAGGGACGCAAGAAAGAAGGCGAGAAGAAGACAACTAACATGGAACGTTATGGTAAGAACATAACTTCTTAATGTTAAGTTGTCATTCTCGTCTTCATTCTTGCTGGATGGGACAGCGTCCCTAGCACCTTAGTCCTGGGTGGCTCAATGGAACAGACTCCCGAGTACGGTGGAACCGAAGTCAGCTCTATTTCTGGAGGCTATATCAAGTTTGTAATGGGCAATAAAGGTATGTTGGAAAGCCCATGTAGCTGCTGCCCATATGGCATCTAATGGTAACCTTGCTTGAAAGGCTGTTGATGTTGATACTGCCCTAGCTGAATGAGCCTTAGGCCTAGACGGAAGTTGCCTGTGTCTCAACTCATATACAAAGGTAATAATGGATGTCAACCATCTAGAAAGAGTAACCTTTGATACTGGAAGCCCTTTCTTCCCTTCAGCATAAGAGAGAAAGAGCTGGTCTGACTTTCTGAGTTGTTTTGTCCTATATAGATAATATCGTAGTTGGTGATGAACATCCAATGAATGTAATTTCTGTTCAGTCCTGTTGGAATAGTCTGGGAAGAAGACAGGCAAGTCAATAGAGTGGTTTAGATTTGCTTCAGAGGAAACTTTCGGTAGGAAGGAAGGAAGGATTTGTTCTGAGAGTTACCCTGTCTTTATGAAAAACCAAATAAGGGGGATGGACAGACAAGGCTTGAAGTTCCGATACCCTCCTGGCAGATGTTATAGCTACTAAAAACAGAGTTTTCCAAGAAAGAAGCTTGAGGGAGCAAGAGGCTGCGGGTTCAAAGGGAGGCAGAATCAATGACGTTAGAACCAAATTCAAATCCCATTGTGGGGGCGGATCCTTAACTGGAGGTCTAAGCAAAAAGATGCCCTTGAGGAAGGCTTTACAGAGTTTGTGGGACATATTTGCTTCTGATAGCCCCACATGAAAATTAGCAATGGCCGCTAATTGTACTCCGATAGTGGCTGACGATGACCCTGAATGAAAGAGCTCCGCCAGAAAGTCAGGAACCTTATGAATGGGTGCATGGAAAGGATCTAAGGACCTAGCTTGTGCCCAGAGCGAAAAACGCTTCCATTTACTCGCATACGTCTTCCTAGTATTGGATTTATGGGAAGCCAGAATGATATCACGGACAGGAGGGGAAATAAGGGGAAGCCTGGCTATGGCTGGAAGTGGAGCAACCAAGCTGTGAGGTTGAGGGAATGAAAAGACTGATGCAGCTTGCCCGTGAGATGGGTCAACAGATCCGGAAGGGGTTCCAGATGCCAAGGCTGTTCCAGTAGATAACTGTGCAGGAACGGAAACCATACTTGTTCGAGGCCAAAACGGAGCAATGAGGATCATTTTGGATCTCAATGCGGTTGCTTTCTGAATTAATTGCGGGATCAACGGTAAGGGAGGAAAGGCATATAGAAGACCCCGGGGCCAATTGTGAACAAGAGCGTCTCTGGGGGAATGGCCTGGTAGAGGGAAGAGTGTGAAGAAGTCGAGGCACTTGCTGTTTTGAGGCATTGCGAAAAGATCGCAGCAAGGCTGGCCCCACTTCTGAAATATTCTGTCTGCTACCACTTGATTTAGAGACCACTCGTGAGGCATGAGGATAGTTCTGCTCAATCTGTCCGCTATGACGTTGGACTTCCCGGGGATGTGCGTTGCTATCAGAAACCGTTGAGAGGAAATCGCCCATTGCCAAAGTCTGAGTGCTTCTCGACATAGGGGGTAGGACTTTGTTCCGCCCTGCTTATGTACCACACCACAGACATATTGTCCGTTTGAATTGCTATAGTCCCTGTGGGAAGAGAGCTCTGAAGGGCTGCAACGTTAAAAGAACCGCTCTCATCTCCAGGACATTTATGTGCAGGTGGCATTGTAATTGTTGCCATGTGCCCTGGACCGGCCTGCCCTGATAGTGCCCCCCCCACGCTATCACGGAGGCATCCGTTGTCACCGTGGCAACTGGGGGGGGGGGGCAAAGGGTCTGCCCTGAAAAAGCTGATGGGAAACCATCCACCAGGAGAGATGATTCTTGCATGATGGGGTTATCAAGATGTTGTGAGTCATTGGGAGTTGCTGAAAGGACCACTGAGAAAACAGCATCCACTGAAGGATCCTCATGTGGAAGCGGGCTAATGGGAGTAGAAGGATCGCTGCTGCCATGAGGCCTAACGCTTTCAGTACTAACTTGACTTGAACTCTGTTGGACAAACAGTAACTGAACATTCCGCCATATGTCTGTCACTCTCTGAGGTGGTAATGTTGCAGACATTTCTGTGGTGTTAACATGGCACCTATAAAGTTTATACATTGACAAGGCGACAAGGAGGAATTTGCAAAATTTATAGAAATACCTAGATTGTTGCAAAGTTGAATAGTGTAATCCCTGGCCATTATAAGATGCTGCTTGGTGGTAGCGGAAATGAGCCAGTCGTCTAGATATGGAAACACCTGGAATCCTTTTTGTCTCAGGTGAGCCATGACAACTGCCAAGCATTTGGTGAACACCCGGGGGGGCTGTGGTGAGACCAAAGGGCAGGATTCTGAATTGATAATGATTGGCTCCCAGCCAGAAGCGGAGAAACCTCCTGGAGCGGCTGTGTATCTTTATATGATAGTACGCATCCTGGAGGTCTAACGAGCACATCCAGTTGTCTCTGCCCAAAAAGGGTAAAATGGACTGCAGTGTTACGATCTGAAATTTTGTCTTTTGTACAGAGTTGTTCAATCTGCTGAGGTCCAAAATGGGTCTCCAGTCTCCTGTCTTTTTTGGTACCAAAAAGAATCTGGAGTAGATTCCGGATCCTAACTGATCTGCTGGGACTGCCTAGATGACTCTTTTTCTAACAGCTTTTTTATTTCTAGCTGTGCCTGACCCCTTTGTCCGGGTGGTACGTCTGGTAGGGGTCTTGGCGGTTGTACCGGAGGGGAAGTGAAGGGAATTTTGTAACCCTCGGATATGATCGACTGTACCCGTTTGTCTTGGGAGAGGGATTGCCAGGCTTCTGGGTACAGAGATAATCTTCCCCCGATTGCCACCAAAGGCGGACAGTCGGGCAGCTTCTCAGGGATGCTGAAAGGGTTGGTCAGGGAAGGATTCCCTGGAACCCTGGTTCTGTGGACCCCCTCTGCCCCTGGGGCGGCATCTGTTATTGTTCCCCCCTCTGCCTCTGGGGGGAAATTCACCACGTGCGGCAGGCGCGACTCCCTGTGGTTTGCGGAACCACATCTTTCCATCCCTCTGTCCCTTTGGATAAGGTCTAGAAGGTGTGGAAAAATGGACTCCAACGGCAGAGAGTCTTACCATCTTGCTCGCATCTGGTGAGGATATTCTTCACCTGAAGTCCAAACAATTCTGAACCATCAAAAGGGGTGTTGGTGAAGGACGCCTTGAAGGGATCTGCAAAGTTACAGAGTCGCATCCAAGTGTGACGTCTCAACGCAACACCTGTGCCTGCGGCCCTACTCGCTCCATCGGCTGCGTAGGAGATCAGCCGCATGGAGGAATTAACAATGGAATTCAGGGTAGCCAGCTGGGAGTTCATCTTGTCCTGATACCCCGTAGCAGAAGGATCCTGTACAGTTTCACCCAGTTCTTTGAGCAAGCCTCTCTGAAGGTGGGTGAAATGACAAATAGTTCAGCGATCGCATAGCAAAGGTCGCTGAAGCAAATGTCTGCTTACCGTACCTGTCCATGGTCCTGGACTCTTTGTTAGGAGGATGAACAGATACAGAAGGATCAGCTAATTCCTTCTTGGCTGCTGCTACCACCATAGCATCAACTGAAACACCTTTGGTGAGAAAGGATTTGTTCTTTGGAGCAGAAATAAATTTAGAGGGCCTCCTAGGAGTAGGTTCCATTGAATCAGGAGCTGCCCATGCCTTTCTAGCCACTACCTCCATTAGTGGGTCGAAAGGGGGAGACACCCAGGAGGTGGAAGGGCGAGATCCAAAAGCATCAAAGTAAACCGACTCGTCCTCGGAGGGTTTGAGAGTGGACCAATTTCCCCTCTGTTTCAGGATCTCTAGGATGTCTGAAAAAGAGACATCCTCAGAGGGGGATCTCGGGGAACCCTCTGACTCATCCAAGTCGGTGTCCAATGTGACTCGGGGGGGAGTCTATATGCTTCCTCTTGCACTTTCTTTAACTAGGGGGTTCCCCTGAAGCTTCAGGGGAGGCCTCGGAAGAGGAGGAGACACCCAAAGTGGGTACCTTACGCTTTGGATCTCTGCTGTCAGATGCAGGAGGATGGTCAGAGACCGTAACAGGCACTGTAGAAGGAGGAGCTGCAGAACTTAACCTTGGAGTGGACACTGGGTCCAGCACGCTCCTCATCACCTCGAAGGCTCCCCTATCAGGTACCAAAGGCAGTCCCGGCTCCGAAGAGACCTGAACTGCTCCTGGCACAGACAGAGCAGGCTCCGAGAATGATGTCGGGGCCGAACTAACCAGAGCCGAAGCTCCGAGAGTGAGATCGGGGTCGGACAAGGGTCCGATGCCACTCGCCCCCTCGGAGCAGACAACAGAGTCCCGGCGCCCGGACCTCTCCACGGACGGAACCAATGAAGAAGTCGGAGCCAACGACACCGGAGCCAAAGGTGGAAGTATTGGCTCCGAAGTGGGCAAGGTTACGGTTCCGACAAACTCCGGCTCTGAACTCGAAAGGTGAGTCGGAGGAGGAATCGACAGCGGTACCGAGGGAGCCACAGTCTGGTGAGACGGGCTTTGGAGCATCTGGGCTAGTACCTGAGATTTTATGAGCCTACTGACCACCCTCTCAATATCGTGGTCGGAAAGCCTGGATGAGTGAGTCCTATGACTCCGCTCCGATAGGAGTGGTGATCTCGGAGCCGATCGGACTAATTCTAGCAAGGGGGATCTAGAGCGCTTGCACGCTGGGGTCGGCTCCGATGCAGGTTTCGGAGCGGATACGACCTTGCTTGCCTCGGATCCGATTGGAACCGATGTTGGAGCCATCTCAGTTACGCCAGTCCTCGACTCAGAAGCTAGAGCCGAGGGTTTGGCGGTTTTAGAAGACTTCCCCGAGCCAGGCTTGGACGGGGAGTCATCGGGCTTCAATAAGCCCCTTAAGATGAGCTTATTACGATGCTCCTACAGGACTCTAACTAAATCCGTGACAGACGGAACAAGAGTCCTGCAGGTGTAAAGGCCCCAAGCAGTAGACGCAAGAAGTGTGACCATCTGTCAGAGACATTTTCTGACAGCACGAGTCACACTTCTTGAATCCCGAGACCTTAGCGTCTTTGGACATAGTCCTAAATACAGAAAAAGTACAGTTTTGTACCTACCATAAATGTAGATGTCCGATAGGCATGCATCTGCAGTCCTTACAAATGGGTTGTCCTGTCGTCAGGCAGCCCTTCGGTCGACCGGATTCCAAAGTCTGGGTCTGGCCTCGGCTGATGTCGCTCTTCACCCGACGTCATAGCTGCAGTTATTCGGGTATAAAGGGATCAGCCGACGCCATCTTCCTCAGTGTTTCTTGCCCCAGATGCCAGGTGCCCTCTAGGAAGGCTAAATTTGGATAATTGCAAGAGTTTCCAAATAAGAGAGAGCAAATAAAAATAAACATGTATATACATATATACAAACAAATACACCATAATAGATTCCCCCAGCTAGCTAGAAGATGGGTAAATACCCTAGGAGTACCTCAGAGGGAAGGAGGAGGGTAATCCTGACTGCAGATGCATGCCTATCGGACATCTACATTTATGGTAGGTACAAAACTGTACTATGTCCTTCAAGGATGCATCTGCAGTCCTTACAAATGGATAGAATACCATAGCTAAACTGGGGGAGGAGGAGTAGTAAGATTATGGTGTAGTTAAGATCCCTTGCAAAACAGCAGTGGCAAAACCTGCTCGGGATCTGGAATATAAGGGTAAATTATAATGCTTAGCAAATGTATGCACGGAGCTCCAAGTAGCAGCCTCTAAAATGTCTTTGGTAGCCACTCCTCGTAAAAAAGCTGTGGTAGTGGCTGTAGCCCTTGTAGAGTGAGGTCTGATGTTTTCTGGAGTTTTCTTCCCATGGTAGGAGTAACAAAATCTAATGCAATTTCCTATCCACTTAGAGATTGTCTGTTTTGAAATTGCTTTTCCTTCCATTCCTGTTGCATATGCTACCAGTAGCTGGTCAGTTTTTCTATTGCTCTTGGTCCTGTCCAGGTAGTAACGTAATTGTCTATGTACATCCAAGGTATGCAACAGTCTTTCTCCCCTGTTCTGTGGGTTGGGGAAGAATGTAGGTAGGTGGATATCCTGGTTTAAAGATACTCTGGAGACCACCTTTGGCATAAAAGTAGGATTAGTTCTCATGGACACTCTATCTTGATGGAAGATCAGGAAGGGCTGTACTGCCATTAATGCCTGTAGTTCCGAAACCCTTCTTGCTGAAGTGATTGCAAGCAGGAAAGCAGTTTTCCATGATAAGTACTGTAATTCTGCTGTTGCTGCTGGCTCGAAAGGAGGGAGTGTCAACTTTTCTAGCACAAAGTTCAAGTCCCATGCTGGTAATGGTGGCTTCCTAGGTGGTTTTACATTTTTAATTCCTCTCAGAAACTGCCTGAGCAGAGGGTGTGAGAAGACTGGAGGATCCAAGTTGTATTCTGCTGAAATAGCTGATGCATGAATCTTAATGGAAGAATAGGACAGGCCATTGTGGAAGAGCTCTGCCAAGTATTCCAGGATGTTAGCTATGTTTACCAGTGACACATTTTCTCCTTTTGCAGTACTCCAAATGAGATATCTTTTCCATTTTGCTGAATAATTTTTTTCTTGTTGAGGGCCTGCGAGCCTCCAAGATAATGTCTTTAACCCTCTGAGATAAAGCTGGGTTATTTGGTCTTATGCAATGTTCCAGGCAGCCAGCTGCAGTGTTTTCAGGTTTGGATGCAGGGTTTTGAAGTTGTTCTGTGTTAACAGTAAGGGAACTAGGGGCAGAGGCCATATTTGTTCCCGAGACATACTCCTCAGTAATGGGTACCAATGTTGCCTTGGCCAGTCTGGAGCTATCAGGATGATCCTTGGACGGTCTTCTTTGATCTTCAATAGCACCTTGTGCATCAAAGGAAGAGGTGGGAATGCATATGCTGTCAGGTTTTCCAACTGAAAGATAGGGAGTCCACTTTCCAAGCAAGTGGGTGGTACGTCCTCGTGCAGAATTTTTTCAGTTGGTGATTGTGTGGGGATGCAAATAAGTCTATTTCTGGTAGTCCCCATTTCCCTGTAATGGTTTTGAAGATGTCCGGATGCAGCATCCATTCGTGGGCATCCGTGGTAGTTCTGCTTAGGATGTCTGCTAGTATATTTTCTTTTCCTGGCACAAAAATTGCTTGTAACTGAATGTTGAAGCTCAGGGCCACATTCCAGAGGTCCATTGCCATCCGGCATAGAGGGTATGAATGTGTGCCTCCCTGTTTGTTGATGTACCACATAACTGTGGTGTTGTCCGTCCTTATCAACAGTTGACCCTGTCGGAGAAATGGTCTGAATTGCCAGTTTTACTGCCAGCATTTCCTTTTGATTTATGTGTAGGTGCAGCTGGTCTTGAGTCCATAAGCCTTGTATGCACTTGTCCAGCATGTGCGCCCCCCAACCGAGGTCTGAGGCGTCCGTTGTGATGGTCTGGCTTTGTTGAGTGCTGTGGAAGGGTAGTCCTTTGTTTGATTGACAGGCCTGAGCCCACCATTTGAATTCTTGTTTCAGGCATGGAATTACTGGAATTTGGTTTTCTAGGCTGTGCTTGTGCTGAGACCATAAATTTCTTAGGTACCACTGTAACTTTCTCATATGTAGTCTGGCATGTGGAATCAATATTATGCAGGATGCCATGTAACCCAGGGCTTGCAGGACTTTTCTTGCTGTTAGCTGGTTCTGCTTTGTTAATGCCATGAAGTAGAGAGGGAGTTGCTCCTGTTTTTCTACTGTTACGAATGCCATTTGTTTTGATGTGTCCAGCTCTACACCCAAGAAGGTTATCCTTTGGGATGGTATCAGCCTTGACTTTTTTATATTGACTGTGTATCCCAGGGCTTGCAGTAGAAGAATGACCCTTTTCAAGTCTTTTGTTAATTTGTTTTTGTTGTCCGCTTGTAACAGGCAGTCGTCCAGGTAAGGGTAGATTTGAATTCCCTGAAGCCTGCAATGAGCAATTACTGATGCCAGGCATTTCGTGAATACTCTGGGCGCAGTAGATAAGCCAAAGGGCAATGCTGAGAATTGATAATGCTCTGATCCTGCAAGAAATCTGAGGTATCTTCTGCAATTTGGTCGTATGGGGACATGCAGGTATGCCTCCTTGAGATCTAGAGTTACCAGCCAAGACTCCTTGCCCAGCATGGGAAGAAGTTGCTGTAGGGTCAGCATTTTGAATTTTGGAACAATGAGGTATGTATGTGTTTAAAGCGGACAGGTCGAGAATAGGTCTCCATTGGTTTTCTTTTCTTGGTACCAGGAAGAGTCTGGAGTAAAATCCTTGCCCTTGTTCCATAGATGGTACCTTTTCTACAGCTCTCATCCTTAGTAAGTGAGTTATCTGTTTTAGAGCTTCTGTCTTCTGATTTGGAGGTAGATTTGGCATTCCTCTCTTCCTTGGTAGAGTATGGAAGAGAAACCTGTAACCTTGGTCTATTGTCTGTAAAATCCATTTGTCTCCTGTGATGTAATGCCAGTTTACTGAAAATAAGGCTAGCTTCCCGCCTAAGGGTGCTTCTAGTTGTTCCCTGGTAGGCGGTGCCAGAGCCAAGTCACTGTGATTGTCCTGTGGAAGTGGTGGTGGCTGGATCTGTGGCTGTACCTCGCTGGTTGTTAGCCTGCCACTGACGTCCCCTGTAGGCACCTCTGGATTGACCCCTGCCTCTTGAGCGCCTATTCCTGCCTCTCTGAGCTCTGGAGGTGTCTGGAAAGGACCAATTCTTGGAAGGCCAGTTCCTGCTAAACCTTGGAGGCTGGACCTGCAAGAAATCCTTGACTGTCTGGACAGATTTTGCTTTCTCTTCCACCTTCTTCAGCACCTGCTGTGCAGGGGAGCCAAACAGATTGAGTGTATCCATGGGAGCATCTAGGAGCTTTGATTTAACATGGTCTGGTAAGGACTGCTCTTTTAACCATGCATGTCTTCTGATCACTGTACCAGTCATGGCTGATCTAAAGGAAGCCTCCAGTGCATCATAGCCGCATTTTAAAGAATGATTACTGACCTGCTGAATGTTATGTACCATTTCCTGAACAGATTTTTTGTCTAATGGTTCATCCGAGGACAGTTTTTTAGTTAACTGGTCTAACATAAATTCCCGATACTGAATCATGTGGAATTGACAGTTCAAGGCCCTAGCTGAAAGAGTAGTAGAAGTGTAAACTTTTTTACCCCATCTCTCTAAGGCCCTAGATTCCCTTTCAGAGGGGAGGGGGTTTTTGGCAGAGGTAGCTGCTACAGCCTTGGGTCCCTGGGAGATAGTTTCGGGATCTGGCAAAGGGGCCTTATACAAATGATAATGTGTGTCCGGAACCCTGTAGTACCTATCGGGCTTAGCAGGGGCCGGAGGAAGAGAATCAGGAGCAGTACAAACATCATTAAATGCATCATCCACAACAGTAAGTACTGGAGGAATGGCTAAAGGCCTATGCTGTGGCAAATGCAAAAAGGTTCTAAGCCTTTTCCTAGAGTCTGAAAAATCCTGGCCCTGCCATTGAAATTGTTCCCTCATAGCATGCAAGGTTTCCCCAAAGGAAAATTCCTCAGGCGGAGAGGCAGAAGGAATGGACTCTTCAGCATCAGAGTCTTCATAAGGAGAAAAAGGGCCCTCTGGAGGGTTAGAATTATCTGATTCATCAGAGGAGTCATCTGAAGAAACTGGCTCAGGGGGCTCTACTCTAGGCCTCTTCTCTGGAGGTGGGTGAGAGGCCCTGTCTGGGTGTGGTTGGGATCCCGGATCAAAGAAATGAGATCCTCTGCTAGACTAAGCATTTGTGAACTAGAGCTAGGCCTGTGAGAGGGGGACTTAGCAGGCACAGTTTTGGCAGATTTTGCTGCTTTAGCCCTGGCAAAGGCCTTAATCGACATGGATGCAGGTGGCCTAGCAGCTCCACGTGCAGGGGTAGAAGTATCCAAAGGGATAGTATCAGATAAATCCTGAGAACCTGCAAGAGCGGGTGGGATTTCAGTAGCAGATTCAACCATGCTGGATGAGGCCTCGGTAGGAGGTAAGCTTTCGGACGAAGGAAAAACCGTGGACTCTGTTTCAGCCGAAACCGAGACACTCGCGGTTGGCTTAACCGCGGTTTCGGCTGAAACCGCGGACCGCGAGTGTCGGTCCTTTTCCTTGCGCTTTTTAGAAATTTGCGTAGTCGGAGAATCCGACGGCATAATGTAAGGAAAAGCGGAGCCAAAAAACTCCTCAGCAAATTCCGACCGACGTCTAAGCGTCCGTCGGTTGAAAGAAGCACAGGCTAGACAAGCTGCTATGTCGTGGTCTGGGCCTAAACAAGGTAAGCAGTAAGAGTGGAAATCTTTATGAGGTATTTGTTTCCCACAAGTTAAACAGTTATTCACTTTTTCTGACATCGGCTGAGGCAAGAAAGAGTCCCCAACGGGGTACTTAGCTTTTTAGAAGTCTTCGGTAGTAGTAATCTCTGGTTCTGACCGACCGGCACTTGCGAACAGCTTCTGCTTCGGGCGCCATGCGGCAAGAAAGACTGAGGAAGATGGCATCGGCTGATCCCTTTATACCCGAATAACTGCAGCTATGACGTCGGGTGAAGAGCGACATCAGCCGAGGCCAGACCCAGACTTTGGAATCCGGCCGACCGAAGGGCTGCCTGACGACAGGACAACCCATTTGTAAGGACTGCAGATGCATCCTTGAAGGACATCACAGTAATCACAGTCAGCCCACACACACACTCAACTTATACCTAGAAAAAAGTTAAGGGGACGGACTAAAAAAACACACACAGACACTCTAAGGGGTGGGGGGTAACTAAGGTAAAGCCCATAGGCCCAATGATAAAAATTAACTAAAAGGAAGAGAAGGGCTACAGAAGGGATGTAATAAATAAAACTATCGATAGGGACCTAAAAAAGGAAAACTATCTGGAAAACTACCTGAAATATAGTACTATAGAAAAAAATTCTCTTTTACTGACCTGAGCCGGTAAAAAAAAGGCAACCTCGCAGCGAAGCGGCAAACGGGATCTTGGGAGTTAGCGCATGGTATTGTGGGTTATAGGGCTGCCTCGAGCCAGTAAAAATAGCTCTCGAGCTATAGTATAGGCAGAGTCAGAGCCGAGAATCGGCTCCGAACCCATCCAGCAAGAATGAAGGCGAGAATGACAACTTAACATTGGGCCGGATTAGTGATGAATATAGAGGGGTTATAACTTCCTTTGCCCTACACATGTTGCCTTTGCTAATCAAGTGTGCCACGTAGAAAGTCTTCCTTACTACAGTAGACACATGGTGGTCAAAGTTAAGGTCACAGTTTACATATGATCCCAGACCCCTTACCACTTCATAGTTACATAGGGTATTGGTGTTAATTTGATAGTGTCAGGACATTGTTTTTACCAAAGGAAATGATGATGCATTTCTTTGCATTTAGTCTGAGGACTGTGATTAAGACACTAGTCATTGGTCTGTACAAGACCCTCCTGAAGTATATGGACATCACTTAGAGATTCAATAAGTGCACCCAGTTTGCAGTCGTCTGCAAATTTGATCACCCATAGCCCCTTAGTTTTGGCCTAAACCTCTGAAGTATTTATCAAACAGTAGGGGACTAAGCAATGACCCTTCTGGCACCCCACGGGTGACATGGCTGCCGGTTGATTTGGAGTCGCCCACTTTGATAGTGTGTGACCGGTTTGTGAACCAACTCGTCCTAGTCAATGGCCCTGGTCACATTTTCGCAGAAATCCACCAGGTTTAAAAGGCAGTCTCTGCACTTGACGAAGCCGAACTGTGTTGGATCCAGGGTTTAGAAGTCATCTAGGTCTATTAACAAGGTCAATGATGATATGTTCCATGGCCTTAAAGATGAAGCTGGTCAGATTTATGGGTCTAGAACTCCCCAGGTCTGTTGCTAAGCCACCTTTGTGGAGGGGAATAAGTGTCGCTGTTCTCCATTCTGCAGGAACATATCCTGTGGTTAGGCTGCATTTGAACAGGGTACTTAATGGTGATGCTAGTTCATGTTTTAGTTTAGAAGACAGCCTGGAATGCCATCAGGTCCCATTAAAGGCTGTGTTTTTTGCCTTGGACAAAGCTTTAATGACCTTGCTCTTCGGATATGTGGAAGGGGGGGGGGGTTTGAGGTCACGGTTTGTGATAAGTTTGGAGGAGATAAAGGAGTTAAATTTTTGCATAATCTGCCCACCAGCAGGTTTACTATCTCTGCGGGATAAGTGTGTGTGATACCGTTAGTCACTAGTTCGGCACATGCTTGAGTCCTATCTTTTTAGGCTTTGTATGTAGCAGTAAAAGGCAATATGGTTATCCTTGGCTGTGATGCCAAGTATTCCTCCAAGTTACCCTTACAGGATTTGACATGGTGTTGAGGCTGAGGACGTTGCTTTTCTATTGTTGGGGCCTCACCTTAGACAGCAACCTGCATTTGTTGTAAAGTTTGTTTATGCTGTACGCCCACCAGGGCAACTTTTTTTAATTGGGGCTCTGGCTTTGATCATCTCTGGAACAGCCCAGTCTATACACTTATACAAGTGATCGTACAGGGCTTTAGTGTAAGCACTTACACCTGGGGGTGAGGTTTGGAATGCACTTATATCTCTCCCCCTTAAGAGGGTATAGTTTGCCCTGGTGAAGTTTTTTAAGTTTGACTTCACCCTTTAAGAGTTTTGGTGTTACTGCCAATTCAAAGGAGACTAGCTTGTGGTCAGATTTAACTAGAGAGGGTCCAACAGTTGTGGTGGTGCATCTGTTTGTCACATTAGTGAGGACCAGATCTAGTATGTTTGTTCCCCTTGTTGGGGTTTGAACAATTTTTTTCCAGGGCATGAGTTAAAAATCAAGGAACTTTTGCTCTAGTGAGTTAGGGCTAGAGTAGATTTCCCAGTTGATGGTGGGATAATTGAAATCCCCCATGACCACAATGTTTCACAATATTTGGACGGACTCCAATATGGTAAAGTACGACTCGTGAGCATCATGATCCATGGTGAGGAATCTATAACTAGCTACGAGTTGAATGGGAGATTCTGGTCACAGTCATCTCGACTTGGAATAACTTATGGAGTTGTCCTGTCTAATCAGAAGGCAAATTTCTCTCTAAAATAGAAATACTGCCTTCTTTGGTTCTTACACATTTGTTTTACAGTCTGAAGGTGTAAAAGGCATAGTATTGCAAGGCCAGTGTACTCTCTGAGGCCTTAAACCAGGTTTCTGTGACTGCACAAAAAATCTACATCCTCCAGTGATAGGAGTGCTTCCAGGGTGTTAGTTTTTGGTTTAAGCTCCTAGCATTTAGCAGCATAAGCCTTATTTTGTTATGATTGGCAAATTTCATGTCAGCAATTTTGTTTTCGAGACCTTGCCTAAAAAGGCACAACAGAGGAGGCAAGACCCTTTGGCAAGAGCTGAAAGCCTAGTGGTGCCAAGTGCAAGCCATCTGTAGCAAAACAGTGAGGTTTGTTGACTGTATCATTCCAGGCTGACAAACTGTATCCCTTTGAATGACACCAAAAATTAAGCCAATTATTGAAACTGATCATTTTTTTGTTTATAATTTGGCATCATTCTAGGTAAGGGTAATATGCTGCTCAAGGCTAGGGACCAAGGGCACCCGCAGGCAGGTGCAAGGGGGTGCACTTGCACCCCCCTGGAATCGGCTGGCTGAGAAATTAATTTTATTTTAATTTAAAAAAAAGTTGTTTTTTTTTTTTTTTTAAAAGAAAGGGCATTCCTATTTAAGAATGCCCTTTGCATTCTGTTTTAGGTGCCGGAACCATAGGGCGAGGAGGAGGGACGCACCCTCCCACTTTTACAGCTGCAAGACCGGACTCCATGTGCTGCACGCTACGTAATTTAAATCACAAATGTGCGCAGAAAAAAAAACAATCGCATCAGTTCCTGGTAGTGGTAGCCAGTGCTCTCACTCATTGGGATTTTTGCCAAGATCTTGGGATTTTGGGGACTGATTTGGGGATTTTTACTTGCGGATGCTGACAGACAGGTAAAATAGTGTTAAAAATGTCATAGAGATGATCTTGTAGGTTGTGATGACTCGTTATTTTTTTTGGGCATTGTGTGTTTCTTGACCAACTACTGGGAAACCAATACAGGTTTGGAACTGCATTCCCTTCGTGTTTTACGGATGGGGTACTTTCCCTCTAAAATGTTAGTGTGGTGGTTGTCATCTTGGGAGAACTTAGCCAGAGGCTGGGTAGGGAGTTCACTGAGCATATGTGACCAATCCACGAGGCACTATTTCATTATGGAGAAAACACTATTCTGTAGTCATAGACAGGTGTGCTTTGTTTGGTGTTCATACATTTATGGTGGTGAAAGGCAGCAGAGAAACTGTGTTTTATTGCTGGCTTCATCATTCAGCACCCCACCTCCTGCCTGCAGGTGTGGTGCACTTACCACTTAGGGAACAGAATCGAACATTTTGGTTGAAGTGTAATATGGACCATCTCGTGGGCTCTCGCCAAAATATATACTAATTTAAAATGCTTTAATTGCAGGTAAAACTTCTCTTGGACCATTCATGTATTTTCTGTTACAGATATTTACTTATTTATTTTATTATTTGTTGATGGCGTAGTGCTCAACGAATTAGGGGCAGCCATTGACACATTTAAACCATTAGCACTAATAACTTGAAAATAAGAGAATGTGAATTAATACACATTTTCTGAAGAAAAAGATGCAACTTTGAGTAAAGTCCAGTATAGTAATTACCCATATCTAGTGCAAAGTCTCACATTTCCATAAAAGCCCCACTGTGGGCATTTGATTAGGTAATCTCCTGATTTCTGTTGCTTTAACTTGCTTAACTCCCAAGTTCACCATGCACTCTGTGCCGGATGTCATTACTAGTCAGGAGCTAACTAACACAATGTATGTTACAGGAAGTGTGTGCCTGTCCAGATTTTCAGAGAATGTCCATATTTTTCCCTCATATGTTTGTCTGTTTCTCAAAATTGTGGTTTTCTGACAAATCATTGAAGACCAGTCAGAAAATGACAAACATTTGAGTTTCAGACTTCACATCCATCAGAAAATTCATGTTAATGTAAATCCTGTTATTCTATCTGTAGATCAGTGTGAGTGTGTATATTGAACCTAGTCAGTCACTGTAGTTAGCACATGCATCTGTATTCATCATAGAACTGTGCCAAAATGCCTACATTTCTCTGTTTTGTGCTTAGATTGCTTTTAACTGTTGGTATTTCGTACATTAGATATTTTTGTAGATATTTAGATGTTTCGATCTGTTGCCATGCACCCACATATGTCGACTTATTTCTATTTCACATCTTGCTATTTTTTATGTGGATTTTTCTCACATTGATTCCTTAATTGTGCACATGCTAAAAATAAATATTTCATTTCTACAAAGGGAAAGGTGGGCTCCTGATTAAAAGTCATTGATGAGGTCTGCACCTGTCATCTGGGTTTGAATAACTGCACAAATATATATTTGTCCTATGTGTCATCAAGAAGGTACTTTGTTAGAAGCAGGTGCAGATTCTAGCAATGTTCTCAGTTCATGACAGCAATATTTATAATCTGTTCCTATTTATTTTAGGCTTTGTCCAGCTTTCTTGCACTAAGAGGTTGAGGTGTGTGTGAGAGAGAGAGTGAAATGCCCTAGTTAGAGTTAGCAGGTGGATTTTATTTTCAAGTGCATTTTCAAGGAATTGTGAGCTTCAAGGGAAGAGAAATTTACTGCTGCTCATGCTAAGCATACTTAAAATGTGCAACTGTTTTGTTTAGCAAATGTTATCACTATTGTAGTACAGAATTTTTAAAGCAGCACAGCAGGTAGCATACTTGCATCTTGATACAGAAGGCTATAGGATGTCCTTCGTGGTTCACTGTTGCAGTCATGACTGTAGGGTTCTTCCTGCCAGCAGCAACCCCCGATCGGCCAGAGTCCCAAAGTCTGGATCGGACGTCAGCTGAGGTCACTTTTATCCTGACCTCAATGTGCCAGAAGGTATAAAGACCTCAGCTGACATCATTTCCCCAGTCTTTCTTGCCACGCGGTGCCCTTTGCAGTTCACTGATGCTGGGTCGGCCTGTTCCTGTTTGTTTTTGGATTTAATCCCAGGATTTTCGTTTTATGAAGATAAGTACCCCATTGGGGAGGCCTTTTTCTTGCTCCAGGCAGATGTCAGAAAAAGTTAATTGTATTTCTTGTGGGAAGCAAATACCTCATAGGGATTTTCACTCTTACTGTATTCCCTGCCTGGGTCCTGACCACGACGTTGCTAATTGTGCTAGATTTAATTGGTGTACTATTAGGCGTAGCTATAGCTTTGCCTTTTACTACTTTGGAAAAAGGTTTAATTATAACATGTCTTCGGATTCTTTTCTGGCTTCTGGGGTGTGTAAGAGGCGCAAGGATGCAGACAGGCCTCCGAGGTCCACAGCAAAGGAGGTTACTCAGTTATTGCCAGTTGCTGGTTCGACGGTCGTCAGTGAAGTGCCTTTGCAGCCCCTGTCGTCCACCTCTTTTGAACCAATTGCCTGTACCAACTCCAGTGTGGAGCTGATGGGGTCTTCAGAATTGCCAGGGATTGGACCTTCGGATACTGCTCCCTCAATTGGGTCCAGAGCCGGTAGGCAGGTACCGGCTTCTGAGGGAGTTCTCTGGCCTTCGCAGCTTCCTGTAAATGTGGATTCAGTTTTACATTCAAAGACAAAGTCTAAGGCTCTAGCTAAAGTGAAATGGCAAGCACAGGCACCTTTTGATCAGGTTCCTAGGCCTCAGAGGCAGATGCTTAGGATGGCTGAAGATCTTTTGACTATGATCAGGGGTTCACATCCCCCTCCTGACAAGAAGCCTAGATTACAGTCAGATTATGATTCTTTAGACCAAATTTCTGTTTCTTCTGCTTCTTCCCTTGAGCAGGATTATTATTTTTCTCCTTATGAGGATCTGATGCTGAAGATTCCTTTCCTTCAGCCTCTCCTCCTGAGGATTATTCTTTTGGTGAAAATTTACATGATATGAGGATGCATTTTCACTGGGAAGGGCAGGATTTCTCTGAATCCAAGAAAAGGCTTAGGGATTTTCTTCTTCTCCCACAGCATAGGCCTCTGGCTATTCCCCCTGTATTGGACATTGTTGATGATGTTTTTTCGGAAGCTTCTCTCTCTCCTTATTCTTTTCCCGCCGCCCCGGCCAAACTGGATAGGTATTATAGGGTTCCAGATTCTCACGAGTTTCATTTTAAGAATCTTTCGCCTGATCTGGAAACAATTTCTCAGGATCCTAAGGGTGTTAAAGCGGCCTCTGCTAAAAATCCTATTCCCTTTGACCGAGAGTCCAGGGCTTTAGAGAGATGGGGTAAAAAAGTTTATACTTCTGCTACATTGTCTATTCGGGCTTTGAACTGTCAATTTCATATGCTGATGTATGAGCAATACCGTTTGTCTGTATTTAAACAAAAGATGTCAGCTGTGTCTATTGGTGCAGATAATCAGGAGTTACAGGATTTATTGTAGGTTATTGAACAGGTGGGTAAACATATCCTGCATTGTGGTTTTGATTCTTTGGAAGCTTCTTGTAGGGCTGCAACAACTGGCGCTGTTATTAGAAAACATGCTTGGATAAAGGAACAAAGCTTGCCGGATCATTTTAAAGCCAAACTTTTGGATGCTCTATTGCAGCACGATGTTCTGTTTGGGTCCAAAGCTGAAGAGGTATTGAAGGACAAAGCCAAATCTATGCAGACAGTTAAGGATTTTCTACAGATGCAACCTCCTAGATTTAGCAGACACTGGCCAGCTAAACCTTGGTCCTTTACGGCCTCGGACAGGTCTCAGAGAGGCAGATTCAGGCATTCCAGAGGTAGGGGACAGGCACAGTCCCATTTTTGGAATCGGCAGTGGAGTGCCCCCTCTCCCAAGGGAGGTGAAGATAAGTCTCAACCCTACCGAAAACGGTCTTTATGACTCTCCCTTTCTGGTTCCAGGGGCTCCTCTCCTGGAAGCACCTTTGGTAGGAAGGATTGAGGGCCATAGAATTGGTACCACATTTAGAAATAGGGCAAGGTTTTTATTCCAGACTTTTCCTGGTTCCCAGGAAGGAAAATTTGTGGAGGCCAATCCTGGACCTTTCAGTACTAAACACCTTCCTAGATATCCCAAAATTCAAGATGCTCACTCTGCAGCAGCTGCTGCCTATGTTGGGCAAGAACGCTTGGATGGTGACTTTGGACTTAAAAGAAGCTTACCTGCATATTCCTAAAAGGCAAGAGTGCAGTAGGTATCTGCGTTTCAAAGCGGGCTCTAAGCATTACCAGTTCTCTGTGCTGCCCTTTGGCTTATCTACTGCGCCCATGGTCTTTACAAAGTGCTTGGCACCAGTAATGGCGTTTTGCAGACAGAAGGGGATTCAAATATACCCTTATCTGGATGACTGTCTTATTCAGGCGGACAACAAAGACACTCTACTTCGGCATCTAGCTTTTGTGCAACGTCTTCTTCAGTACCTCGATTTCACACTGCATCTAAAGAAATCAAATCTGGTACCCACACAGCGGATTACTTTCCTGGGTGCTCTTCTGAGTACTTCAACCCAGATGGCTTCCTTAACACCGGACAAAAAAGTGCAACTGGCTTCTTCTTTCAGACACCTGGCTTCAATGAAACAGCTGACTTCAAGAAAAATTCTGCAGGCTTTGGGTTACATGGCTTCCTGCATTCTGCTAATACCATATGCAAGGCTGCATATGAGGAAACTGCAGTGGTACCTCAAGAGTGTATGGTCTCAGCATTACCACAGTTTGGAAACAGTGATCATGATTTTGCCTCGTCTCCAGCAAGAGTTTCTTTGGTGGGCCGAAGCCTGTCTACAGAACAAGGGGAAGCCTTTTTGTCCTCCACCAACCAACCAAGTTCTGACAATGGATGATTCAGATTATGCCTGGGGAGCCCACATGCACGGGAGATGTCTTCAGGGTGTTTGGACAAAGGAGCAAACACACCTGCACATAAATTTGAAGGGATGCTACCTGTACAGAATGCCTTGATTGCCTTCAGGGACCTTCTTCTACCAGGACAATTGTTGATACAGACAGACAACACTACAGTGATGTGGTACATAAACAAGCAGGGGGGCTCTCACTCTTACCCTCTGTGCAGATTAGCCATGACTCTCTGGTACAATGCTCTGACCTACAGTGTCGATTTACAAGCGCAATTCCTGCCAGGGAAAGACAACACTCTGGCAGACACATTGAGAGCAGGCACATTTCGGATCCACACGGATGGATGTTGGATGTTCGGATATTCAGGATGATTATAAAGGCTTGGGGTTGTCCGGATATAGATCTCTTTGCATCCCCTCAGAATCATCTTCCAACATTCTGCACCAGGACCTACCACAAACTAGCATGGAAAGTGGATGCCCTCTCATTCAGTTGGAAACACCTCTCAGTATATGCTTTTCCTCCTTTTCCTCTTCTACCTCGGGTACTTCTGAAGATAAAACAGGACAGACCGCAAATGATTTTACTGGCTCCCAATTGGCCTCGACAATTCTGGTATTCCACTCTGATGAACTTGGTTCAGGCGTCTCCCTGGATTCTGCCTCAAATCCCTCATCTACTGTCTCAATGGGACGGCTGGATACTGCACAGTCATGTCAAAACTCTGAATCTAGCTGCCTGGCAGATCCAGGGTCTGTAAACACCTCTGCCCTTTCCAAACAGGTATTGGATGTAATCCTTGAAGCTAGACGGCTCAGCACTAGAAAATCTTATGTGGGTAAATGGAAAAGATTTTGCTCCTGGAGTCAAGTCCAGGGCGGTGATTCTGCTGTTCCGAACATTCCTCGGATTTTACAGTATCTGACAGAGTTGTTACATACGGGCCTATCTTTTTCGTCTGTTAAGCTTCATGCTTCTGCACATTACGATACGGATCCTCCGTTTTTTTTCTCATCCATTACTTAAACAATTTCTTAGAGGCGCTAAGAATATTCGGCCCCCTGTTCCCACTTGGGATCTTAACTATGTTTTGGAGAAATTAATCTGGTCTCCTTTTGAACCTGCAGCTTCCACGGACTTGAAAATTTTGTCTTGGAAAACTGCTTTTCTTTTAGCTCTTACCTCTGCTAGAAGAATTTCGGAATTGCAAGCACTCATGGCTGTGGAACGCTTCCTTATTTTTCATCAGAACAGGGTATCTCTACGGACTAATCCCACCTTTATGCCCAAGGTGGTTTCAGCAGTGGCCTTGAATCAGTCTACTCATTTGCCTACCTTTTTTCCTAATCCTCAAAGTGAGGAAGAAAATCTTTTGCACTCTTCAGACGTGCACAGGCAGCTTCATTTATACCGGGACAGGACCAAGATTTTCCGGAAATCTGATCAATTGTTTGTCGCTTATGCTCCTACTGTTCAAGGGAAAGCAATCACTAAGCAAACTATTTCCAAGTGGATTGCCCATTGCATCAAGTTCTATTACTCTTATCATGGCAATCCAGTTCCTGTAAATGTTGGGACTCATTCTACCCGGGCTACTGCTACTTCAGCAGCTTTTCTTTGTGGGGTTCCTACCAAGGATATTTTGGAGGCTGCTACTTGGAGTTCTGGACATACTTTTTCTAAGCAGTACAACCTCCCTCTCTATTCTAAAAAAAGGACCGGCTTTGCTTCTGCGATTTTGCAAGGTTTTGTGACCGCTCCCTCTGTTTCTCCTTAAGCCACCCTTTCTTAGCTTTGGGACTCAACCCTACAGTCATGACTGCAACAGTGAACCACGAAGGACATAGTACAGTTGTGTACTCTTACCATAAATGTAGATGTTCAAGTGTGTTCACTGTTGCAGTCTGGGTTACCCTCCCTCCTGCCCCCTCTTTTGTTTTTTCTTTGAGTATTATCTGTTATGAGGTATTTTGGCTGATGAGGTTTTGGGCATGGTTTCTTTTTTAGCCTTTTCCTTTTGGGCACCTGACATTTGGGGCAAGAAAAACTGGGGAAATGGCGTCAGCTGAAGTCTTTATACCTTCTGGCGCATTGACATCAGGATAAAAGTGACCTCAGCTGACGGCCTATCCAGACTTCGGGACTCTGGCCAATCGGGGGTTGCTGCTGGCAGGAAGAACCCTACAGTCATGACTGCAACGGTGAACACACTCCAACATCTACATTTATGATAAGAGTATACAACTGTACTTTTGACTCCCAAAACATGTAGATTTGTATTTTAAGGAGGTGGAGTGCTAGAGTCCTGAGTATGTCCTCCTTTGGATGAGATGCCTAATAACTATGAACTTGTTTTTCAGTTTGCCACCCATTCCCTATTGCAATATACCAGCTTACCATTTTTTTAATATAACATAGGCAATTTATTCTTCAAGGGCAGCAGACATTGAATTTGTAGATTAAACACCGAAATATAAAGTTGTTTTCTAGCAACAACCTCTTCACTGGTTTCAGAACTCTTTAATATGGAATTATTCAGGTGACTTTTACTTCTGCAAAGATTCTGCATATCAATTGATATTCGTGGATTGTATGACAGAAGTTTGAGTAGAGTGGCCCTTTATGGTTGAAATGTTCTGAATTGGGCAGTTTGTCATTATTGGTTCATATGATTTGTTTCATTGTTTAAAGGAAAAATGTTCAGAACTATAAATTTAAAACACGCTCTAACAAGTGGTGCTCTATTATACAAGGGATATAATTCAATTATTATACAGTATAATTAATACAGTCAGGAAGGTGAATCAAATAACGTTTCCATGGTTCTAAAAATGTGTGCAAGGAGCCTATGATTTGAAAACAGCCCAAAGGTAAACTTACCCTGCCACTGGCCAGATGCATTTTCTTTGAATGCGGGTTTCAATGTTGTTTCAGTGAATGCGGGTTTCAAAGGTAGAGAAGTTTTAATGCTAAGTCTGTTTTCATTGTAGGACTATTGCTTTGTTTAGGTTTAGTAAATGTCTGTCAGTGTTTGTGCTATAAAAGTTGTAAATGAAATCCAAATATCTGTAATCACTGTAGAAGTAAAGCATAAAACAGTATGCACACAGAGATTTGAACAGTGTATGACAAATGGGAATAAATAGCCAAGTAATGGACTGGAATGGCTGCGTGGGTGGGGCTGGGTAGGCGGGGCAGCAGAGGGGGTGGGGCAGCATGGGTGGGGCTTGGGTTTGCACCCCCCCCCTGCAAAAAATCCTGCGGGCTCCCTTGCTAGGGACATATCTGCCTGGGATATATACTCAGAGCTCAATCATGTCTCTTTTTATACAGTCCAGTGAGGTACTTCTCAGGTTGTTCACGTCAATGTGAGCTATGATGATCATAATGGTAGTCGTTGCCAACAGACCAAAGTGCATGCATGATCTGACAAACCCTGGCACCAGAGAGGCAGCTGACCATGACTTTCTCCTTATCTAACCTGGTGAGTGGGACATCTGTGTGTCTCACTATGGAGTCTCCAATGACAAGAAAATTTGGTTTATTGAGTGTTACACTATAGGTCGTTGGTAGGTGAAACACTGGTGTTGCTGTGGGAACTGTTATAGGATTATAGGAAGTTACTGGGCTAGGACCCTTACACACCTAGCCAAGTTCTTTGCCTTATTTCCATGATCAGCACCTACTGCCCCTGTCCAAGAGGAATACAGGTGGAACCCCCGGAGTGAATTTACAGTCTCCCATCCAACCTTAAAGATGGTGTTTGAAGAGGGCCAAACAGGTACCCTGACATGGAGTGGAACTCTGTTCCAAAGGTGTGGTAACCTCTGGGAGGCAAATCTATTTCTCCAGCAGGTTCTATTGATATCACATACCAGGTTAAGGTCTTTAGAGAGTAACCAGTATACCATTTGATTTATGGATATGCATAATTTCCAATAAAGCAGGGTCAGAGATTGCCTTGTATGAAAGGCAGAGATCACCTCTGAGTAGTCTGTATAAAACAGAATAAAATGACAGCTATTTCAGATAATCCCCATAGGGGAGATGCTGAAGACCTTGAATTTTCCTTGTGAGGAACCTCTCTGCTCTCTCCAATTGCGGCTGGTGCTTGGAATGGTACATACCAAAAGAGGCATTGCACTCTACTGGCCTGATGAGGGAAGAGTACAGGGAGCTTTATAGCTTCTTTTTTTCTGGAGACAATGTCCTTACTTATGAGATGAGCAATACAGAATCCCCTTACCACTGTGGAGACATGGTGGTCAAAAGAAAGGTTGAAGTCAACCTGTGCGACCAGGTCTCTCACCACTGAATGTGTACTTAAGGTGTTGATATTGATGTGGCAGTTAGCAGAAACATAGCTTTTACCATAAGGAATGATGACATTTTTTGCATTAAGTTTAAGGCCATAACTTCATTTGTTTGTGTAAGACCCTCTTATAGGATGTTGACATCATTTGGAGATTCTATGACCGCTCCCAATTTGCAGTCATCAGCAAGTTTAGCCAGCCACAGACCTATAGATTTTGCTTGTACTATGGAGAAATAGATTCCAAACAGTAGAGGTCCCAGTACCGATCGCTGTGGAACACCACTGGTTACAGGTCTGCTGTTGGAGGTGGATTCCCCTGTTTTGACTATACGAGTTCTATCAGTGAGCCACTTAGCGACTCATCTAATGATACAAGGGTTGATGCCTAGTTGGGTGGGAGATAATGTCAAACACCTTGGCTAAGTCCAGGTAGGCGGTATGCAGAGATTTCCCTTCATCCAGGGCCTTGGTGACCGTCTCGAAAAAGCCCACCAGATTTAACAAGCATGATCTCCCTTTGACAAATCCAAACTGAATAGGGTAAAAGTATTTTGAGATTACCTATATCTTTGTTTACAAGGTCCATGATGATTAGTTTCATGGTCTTGCAGATAAGGCTAGTCAGGCTAACAGGTCTATAGTTCCTGGGGTCAGTGGAAGCAACACCTTTGTGCAAGGGAATAACTATTACCGTCTTCCATTCAGCTGGTACAAAGCCAGTGCTTAGACTATGACTGAAAAAAAAAAAAAAAAAAGAAGAGTACCCAATGGTGTTGCTAATTCATGTTGGAGCCCATGTAGGATGCAGCCTAGGATGTTATGTCCCATAGATGCTGTATTTTTGGCCTTACAGAGAGCATTTACAACCTGCTCTTTAGAGATACAAGGTAGGGGACAGCCGGTAGGGATGTCATGGGGTACATGTGGCGGGACAAGGGAGTTAAGTTTTTACAGAACCTGTCGGAAAACAGGTTAGCTATGTTCAAAGGCTCAGTATATGCGGTATTATTAAACTACCAGTTCAGCACAAATCTGGGCCTTTCCTTTTAGGTTACAGATGTAATTATAGAATGCCTTGTGATTTTTCTTTGTTGAGGAAGCTAATTTAGACTCAAGTTTGCTTTGGAGGACTTCATAAGAAGTCTTATTTGCTTGTTTAAGCTGAGAAGGAGCATTTCTAGTTTAGGGGGGCTCACTCCCTCTTACTCAGACAGCATTTTTTTCCTCTTATTGTAAACCCTGTTAATGGCAGTTGTCCACCAGGCAGGTTTGTTCTTCCTTGAGGGGCTTATTTTGGTCCTATCAGGTACGATCACGTCAATGAAGGTATACAGGTGTTCACATAAAAAAATGGTGTAGAGCTCTGCATAGCTGCCAGTTCCATTTGAGGGAGAAGGTGCAGTGAAGCTATTTATACCATCCTATAAAAGGTTATAACCTGCTTTGGAGAAGTATTTTTTAGTTTAGTTGCAGCTAGGGGTGGGGTGGGGGGTCAGGTGTGATAGTTACTTGAAATGAGACTGATTTGTGGTCAGATCTCAGCAGGCACGACCTCATAGTGGGGGTGCTACAGTGGTCCACCATATTGGTACACACCAGACACAGAATGCTGGCAATCCTTGTGGGGCTGTCAACATGCTAGTCCAGGGCATTGGAGTTAAAGTCAAGGAACCTTTGGGCAAGGGAATTGGAGCAAGAGTAATTTGCCCAGTCAATGGATGGGTAGTTAAAGTAACCCAAAACCATGGTGTTCGGATATATACGGATAGACTCAAGTACATCCAAATAGGCAAAGTGGGTGTCCTGATTCATGGAGGGGGTCTTGTAGCTGGCAATGACTTGAAAAGGTGCCCTACCGACAGTTAATTGCACTTGAAGCGTCTCCAGGGAATCATACTGTTTAGCCAATCTGGAGATGTATTTATCTTTAATGAATATTGATACACCACCTCCTTTAGCTTTTACTCCTTCAGTTTGAGATCTGAACATGTGGAAGGAGGTGTAACCAGAAATGGCAGGGGTGCTCTCCACAGCCTTGAACCAGGTCTTCAGGACTGCACAAATGTCTGCATCTTCCAAGGTGAGGACAGCTTCCAGTCAGTGCAGTTTCATGCTGAGACTCCTAGCATTTAGCAGCATAACCCTGAGGTTATTTTTAGATGGTGTTTTTATGTAGGGAATTTTGTCCTCAAAACACTGCCTAAAAAAGGCACTATGGAGTTGAAAAGAGCCTTAGCAAGCAGCCAAAATCCCAAGGGTGACAGATGAAGACAATCTCTGGCAAAGCATCGAGGTCTGTTGATAATGTCATCTCAGGCTGACAGACAATGGATCCCCTTAGATTGACACCAGAAGCTAAGCCAATTATTTAAGTTAATCATTTTCTCTCTGTATTAAGGCACCATCCCAGGTGAAGGTAAAATGCTGCTTAAGGCTAGGGACATACCTGCCTGAGGTACACAGTCCAAGAGATAAGTCATGTCTCCCTTCATACAGTCCAGAGAGGTATGTCTCAAGTAGTTTCCACCAACATGGACTATGACAGGGTCAAGAGTACCTGCTGTTGACAGACTTGAGTGCATGTGTGATATGGCATATCCTGGCATCAGATAGACAGCTGACCGTGAGCTTTTCTTTACCCAGCCTGGTGAGAGGAACATCAATGTGTCTCATGATTTAATCACCTTTGACCAACATGTTTGATTTTGAGTTCCACCTTAAAGGTTTGACCGGTGAGACACTGGTGTGCAAGTTATCATGTGTAATAAGTTCTGCAGAGGAAGTATTGTGTAGCATGCTTGTGTGTGGGAGGTCTCTGGTGTTTAAATATGTTTCTGGTGAGAACCTCCCAATATGTAGCTATGTGCGATGTGGGTTTGGTTGGAGTAAGAGGTGACATATGCATGCTGGCAACCTGCTCATTGTCATATGTACCGACTGGTGTGAGAGAGCATGGAGTCAAAGTTCTTAATATAGCTGCATCTCTCACACGTTGTGTGTGTGGACTAGGAGTAAAGGGTTGTCGGTGAACATAAGGCAGTTGTTACATTGCCTCAAGATGCCCATTTCAACCAGGCTGGCGAAACTGTGGGAAATTGTCCATCCATAGTGACAGGTAAGTTTATATGATCAGGAAAAGAGCACTTAAGAGTGCTAAGTAGGGGAGAGGTGTGTTGGTACCTCTGAGGCTAAGCTTAGTGTTCCACCTGACAGAACAGGGCTGTGAGAAACCTCTGGAGGGCCACAAGCGAAGTGCTAAGGAAAAATTTAAACAAAACATTTGCGTCTAGAACCACAAACGTTAACCACTGCTACAAGGCAGTACAAGATGCAGCGCTACAAACAAGTGCAAATGTGGCGCTTAAATAAAAGAAAAATACCCTTTTTAGCTCAAATTAGCCAATAACATTCTACCTCTTGGAGCTCTACTCCAATCACCCTTGATTAGATGGGACCCAGACAGCACTCTCCTCACTCAGTGGTGTAGAAGGGCCTTCAACAAAGGTGGCTTGAAGTTGATGCTCAAAAGTTTGAAAACAGACCTAGAAATAGCAAACTTGGAACTGGGCAGTCCTACAGCTGAATTAGTACAGTGTACAGTAAAATGTGACCAATAGTTCAGACAATTCAGCCAGACAGCGAAATACAAATTAAAAGTGCAATATTAGAGCAAAAACAGGCACTTAGTTAGTTGGAAGCAACGGATGCCTCAGATATTTCAGTATCTCAGTGAACAGCTGGTTTTATTACTCAAGTGATGTCAAACAGTCTCGATTCATCAAGTCTGAATCTAACCTATGCCATAAAATTCAGAAGTAATAGAAATTCAAGTACATAAAATCACAGTCACAACAGCAGAAAGCAGTTTAAATAATGCAGAAATGCACAGCACAGCATAGAAGAGTCTAGACCACAAACCCTCCTAATGTGAAACAGCTGATGTTGGTGCACAAGTGCTTAAGCTAGAACTAAGACAATTCAGAGTAACAGGCACAATAGGCCTTCAACCAGCAATTTCCAGCTAGAAGGGTACACGCTATCCTCTCCTGCCACAAGAGTTTGGAACCAAAGTGCTCACACCAGAAAAAAGACACGTACAATAACAGGCACAATAAGCCTTCACCAGCAATTTCCAGCTTAGAAGGGTGTAGGCCACACTCTCCTGTCACTACAGTCCAGACCACAACCCTCCCAATGTAAAATAACTGGTTTGTATTCCAAGTGCTTAAACCAGAAAGTACAGTTTTGTACCTACCATAAATGTAGATGTCCGATAGGTATGCATCTGCAGTCCTTACATATGGGTTGTCCTGCCTCAGGCAGCCCCTCGGTCGGCCGGATTCCAAAGTCTGGGTCCGGCATCGGCTGATGTCGCCTCCATCCTGACGTCAGAGCGCCTGGGATATAAAAACGTCTGCCGACGTCATCTTCCTCAGTTTTTCTTGCCCCAGATGCCAGTTGCCCTCTAAGTAAGGCTAAATTTGGAGAAATGAAAAAATTCCAAACATGCACAGCAAAAAAAAAAAAAAAAACAAATACACCATAAAAGATAACCCCAGCTAGCTAAAAAGAGGGATAGGTATCCAAAATATACCACAGAGGGGAAGGAGGGAGGAAAATCCTGACTGCAGATGCATACCTATCGGACATCTACATTTATGGTAGGTACAAAACTGTACTATGTCCTTCAAGGATGCATCTGCCGTCCTTACATATGGGTAGAATACCATAGCCAAGCTGGGGGAGGTAGGACCTAAGAAAAGGATGGTGTAGCTAACATGCCCTGCAGGACTGCAGCAGCAAAACCTGCTCTGGATCTGGAATATAAGGGCAAATTGTAATGCTTGGAAAATGTATGCACGGAGCTCCATGTAGCAGCTTCTAAAATGTCCTTTGTAGCCACCCCTCTTAAGAAGGCTGTGGAGGTGGCTGTTGCTCTGGTGGAATGAGGCCTAATGTTAGCTGGCACAGGTTTTCCATGAAAGGAGTAACAGAACCGAATGCAATTTCCTATCCATTTTGAAATTGTCTGTTTGGAAATTGCTTTTCCTTGTACACCAGCAGCATATGCTACAAAGAGTTGGTCAGTTTTTCTGTAAGTCTTAGTTCTGTCCAAGTAATAATCGCAACTGTCTGTGGATGTCCAAAGTATGCAGAAGTTTTTCTCCTTTATTTTGTGGATTTGGAAAGAAGGTAGGCAGATGAATAGCTTGGTTCAGTGAAACCCTGGATACCACCTTCGGCATGAATGAATGATTGGTTCTCAAAGAGAGACTGTCCTGATGAAAAATGAGAAATGGCTGAACTGCCATGAGGGCCTGTAACTCAGATACTCTTCTCGCTGAGGTTATGGCCAGGAGGAAGGCAGTCTTCCAAGACAGGAATTGTAGTTCTGAAGATGCTGCTGGTTCAAAGGGAGGAAGAGTTAATTTTTCCAACATGAAGTTAAGGTCCCATGTAGGCACTGGTGGTTTCCTTGGAGGGTTGATGTTTTTTATCCCTCTTAGAAACTGTCTTAGCAGAGGATGAGAGAATACATGTGGGTCAGTGTTGTATTCTGCTGAAATTGCTGAAGCATGGATCTTTATGGAGGAATAAGAAAGGCCATTATGGAGCATTTCAGCCAAGTATTCTAGAATATGTGGAATGCTCATGATTGTCGGATCTTGACCCTTTGCGGTGTTCCAGGTACGAAATCTTTTCCATTTTGCTGAATATGCTTTTCTTGTGGAAGGCCGTCGGGCTTCCATGATGATATCCTGAACCCTCTTGGATAGTTTATCCTGGCGAGGAGTCAAGGTATTCTCCAGGCTGTCAGCTGCAAGGTTTTTAGACTGGAGTGCAGAGTCTTGTAATTGTGCTGTGTCAGAAGAAGTGGCCATTGAGGTAGAGGCCAAAGTTTCGTGCGTGACATGCTCCTTAACAGTGGGTACCAGTGTTGTCTTGGCCAGTCCGAGGCTATCAGGATTACTTTTGGTTGCTCTATCCTGATCTTCAGTAAGACCTTGGTCATTAATGGAAGAGGTGGGAATGCATACACTGTTAGAGTATTCCGGTTGAATGAGAGGGCGTCCACTTTCCATGCTTGAGGATGGTATGTCCTTGTGCAGAATTTCCTCAGTTGATGGTTATGTTGGGAGGCAAAAAGATCTATGTCCGGCGTTCCCCATGCATGTGTTATCTGTAGAAATATATCCGGGTGCAACATCCATTCGTGTGGATCCATGATGTTTCTGCTCAGGCTGTCCGCCAGAACATTGTATTTTCCTGGTACGAACTGGTATTGTAGTTCTATATTGAGTTTCAGGGAAAGGTCCCACAGATTCATCGCCAGCCTGCAAAGAGGGTATGAATGGGTACCCCCTTGCTTGTTTATGTACCACATAACTGTGGTATCGTCTGTCTTTATTAACAGGTGACCTTGGTGCAGGAAGAGCTTGAAGGCCTCGATGGATTGTATCACTGCCAGCATTTCCTTTTGGTTGATGTGCAGATGCAATTCTTTTTGTGTCCACTGCCCTTGAATGCATCTGCCTTCCATGTGAGCTCCCCATCCATGGGCTGAGGCATCCGTTGTGATGGTTTGGCTGACATGCGGCTTGCTGAAAGGGAGGCCCATGTTTGACTGGCTTGCTTTTGCCCACCACAGGAATTTCTTTTGAAGGCAAGGAATGAGGGGGATCAAAGATTCTAGACTGTGACTGTGCTGAGACCATAGACTCCTTAGGTACCATTGTAGTTTCCTCATATGCAGCCTTGCTTGTGGAATCAGAAGAATGCAAGATGCCATGAATCCCAGGGCCTGCAGGATCTTCCTTGCAGTTAGCTGGGTTTGTGTTGTCAGATTTCTGAAATAATCCAGTAGTTGTGTTTGTTTTTCTTCTGTGAGAAAAGCCATCTGGGTGTTTGTATCCAGTTTTGCACCCAGGAAAATTATTCGTTGGGATGGAACAAGTCTTGATTTCTGAATGTTGACTGTGTATCCCAAGGCCTGTAGTAGTCGGATGACATAGTTTAAGTGTTCTTCCAGTATTTGCTGGCTGTCCGCTTGTATGAGGCAGTCGTCTAGGTATGGGTAAATTTGAATCCCCTGAAGTCTGCAATGTGCAACTACTGATGCCAGGCATTTCGTGAATACTCTGGGCTCAGTAGATAAGCCAAATGGCAATGCTGAGAATTGATAATGCTCTGAACCTGCAAGAAATCTGAGGTGTCTTCTGCAACTTTGTCTTTTAGGGACATGCAGGTATGCCTCCTTGAGGTCTAGGGTTACCAGCCAGGACCCCTTGCCCAGCATGGGAAGGAGTTGCTGTAAAGTCAGCTTCTTGAATTTTGGCACAATGAGGTAAGTATTCAGTGTGGACAAGTCCAGTATTGGTCTCCATTGCTTTTCTTTTCTTGGAACAAGGAATAGTCTGGAATAAAATCCTTGGCCTTGTTCTGAGAGAGGAACCCTTTCTATTGCCCTCATTTGAAGTAGCTTGGAAATTTGTTTGAAAGCCTCTGCCCTTTGGTTTGGTGGCAGGTTTGGCATGCCTTGCCTGTTTGGTAATGTATGAAAATGGAATCTGTATCCTTTGCCTATTATTTGCAGTATCCATTTGTCCTTTGTAATACTGTGCCAATTTTTTGAGAATAAAGATAGCTTTCCGCCCAAAGGTGCTTCCAATTGAGCCCTGGTTGGCGGGGTCATAGTCAAGTCATTGAGATGGTCCTTGTGTAGTAGTTGTAGGTCCTGCAGCACCTCTCTGGTTTGGAGGCTGCCAATGACGTCCTCTGTAGGAGCCTCGAGCTTGCCCTCTACCTCTGGCATGCCTGTTTCTGCCTCTTTGAAACCTGTCTGTGTCCGGAAAGGACCAATTCTTAGAAGGCCAATTTCTGCTGAATCTTGGTGGCTGGACCTGTAGGAAATCTTTGACTGTTTGTACTGATTTAGCCTTTTCCTCAAATTTCTTTAAGACCTCTTGAGCTGTGGAGCCAAATAACTTTTGTTTTTCTAGCGGAGCATCCAGAAGCTTTGCTTTAACATGATCTGGCAGTGTTTGTTCCTTCAGCCAAGCATGTCTACGTATGACTGCACCTGTCATAGCTGATCTACATGAAGCTTCCAATGCATCATAACCACACTGCAAGAAATGGTTGCTAACCTGCTGGGAGTTATGTACCAGATCCTGAAGTGCCTTGTGATCTAGGGGTTCAGGTGAAGAAAGTTTTTTATGCAATTCATCTAACAAATACTCTTGGTACTGTAATCATATGGAATTGACAATTTAATGCCCTCATAGAAAGAGTGGAAGAAGTATACACTTTTTTACCCCATGTCTCTAAAGCCCTGGACTCCCTTTCAGAAGGGAGTGGATTTTTAGTAGTGGTGGTTGCAGCCCCTTTAGGGCCCTGGGAAATAGTTTCTGGGTCAGCAGAGTGGCCCTTGTAAAGGAAATGATGTGAGTCCGGGACCCTGTAGTACCTATCGGGTTTGACAGGAGCCGGAGGAAGGGAGTCAGGGGAAATACTAGACTCAGAGTACACATCATCAATGACATTTAAAACCGGAGGAATAGCCAAAGGTCTATGTTGAGGTAAATGCAAAAAAGTTCTTAATCTTTTCCTGGAGTCCGAGAATTCCTGGCCCTGCCATTTGAAATGCTCTCTCATGGAGTGGAGGGTCTCCCCAAAGGACAACTCTTCAGGAGGGGAGGCCAAGGGTATAGATTCCTCTGCATCAGAATCCTCGTAGGCCGTAAAAGCCTCCTCCTGGTAGTCTGATAGGGCAGAGTCATCTGAGGCCTCATCAGAAGACTGGGGATCTGTCTGCTCAACCCTGGGCCTTTTGTCTTGAGGTGGTTGAGAGCCCCTGTCTGGATGTGGCTGAGAGCCCCTAATTAGGGAAATAAGGTCCTCAGCTAAACTCAAAATCTGTGAACCGGTAGTGGATCCCTGAGGAATAGTCTTGGGAGGGAGAGATTTTGGCTGTTTAGCAGCTTTAGCACGTGTAAATGCCTTAATGGACATGGATACAGGAGGCCTGGCTGCCCCATGTGCTGGAGTAGTCTTATCTAGAGAAATGGTGTCGGATATTTCCAGAGCACCGGTTTCAGTAGGAAATTCTATAACCGACTCAGAGGTGGCCTCCGGGGCCGAGATTGTCGGTTGTGCGGTTTCGTCAGTCGGAAGCACCGAGGATTCGGTTTCGGCAGAGACTGAGACACTCGCGGTAGGCCTGGGCGTGGTTTCGGCCGAAACCACGGACCGCGTGTGTCGGTCCTTGTCCTGCCGTTTTTTGGGTAAATGAGGAGTCGGAAGCTCCGACGGCATAGTGTAACAGTATTTTTCCCAAAAAAATTCCTCTGCGAACTCCGCCTGACGCCTAAGAGTGCGTCTACTGAAAGAAGCACAGGCTGCACAGGCCGAGACATCGTGGTCTGGGCCTAGGCAGGGTAGGCAGTAAGAGTGGAAATCCTTATGAGGTATTTGTTTCCCACAAGATAAACAATTATTAACTTTAACCGTTTGATCTGACATCGGCTGAGGCAAGAAAGAGTCCCCAACGGGGTACTTAGCTTTTTGAAGTCTTCGGTTAGCTGAAATCTCAGGAGCTGGCCGACTGGCACTTGCGAACTGCTTCTGCTTCGGGCACTGCGCGGCAAGAAAGACTGAGGAAGATGGCGTCGGCAGACGTTTTTATATCCCAGGCACTCTGACGTCGGGATGGAGACGACATCAGCCGACGCCAGACCCAGACTTTGGAATCCGGCCGACCGAGGGGCTGCCTGAGGCAGGACAACCCATATGTAAGGACTGCAGATGCATCCTTGAAGGACATCGAAGACACTTTCAGAATAACAAACACAATGACGCTTCAACCAGCTACAGTTAGTTGCAACAGTCTTGTGTTTTCGAGGTCTCTGGAGTTTTGCTAATTTTATTGAGAGAACCTTTGCACAAATTGATTTATGTGTTGGATGCATACTATCTGTATGATTACTAGTACTATGTGCATGAGTAGTGGTGAGCAAGTTGACAAGATCTTCAGTGTTACTATTTTGGGTACTAGAGAGCACTGATTCAAGTTCGTAATAATTTGATTGTAGAACTATGTAACAGTTCAGACAAAAAACACATTAGTTATAAAATAATTGCACATTAAAAATTTCCTACAATATTACTCCCCCCTCCCAAAAAAAAATTTTCCCACTGCAGTCAGTTCATTTTCCTGTGCCATTATTAAGAAGTCAGATTTGTGGAAGTGAGTTTTCTGTACTTTAACAAACTGCTGTATCAGCAAAACAACAAGAAAATATAATGCTACAAGACATCTGTACCTCACAAAAATAGTTAGCCGCAGTTAAGGAATATCAAGTTTGGTCATATTTTGTTTTAGACTTGCTTAGTAATAAGGGGAAAAAAGCACCTAACATTACCTATAAAATAATTCAAAATAAAGCATTTTTCTATAATACTCCAATAAATAACAATATTTTTTCTACTACAGGCACTAGCGAACAGAACTATTCTGAAATCCCTTCCTTTCCAGTGGCAGGTATCACACATGAAACTGAAAGGATCTCAAAGTGCAGTGACAATTTTGACACATGAAAAAAGTGTGTGGGGGGGCACTGTCAATTCATCTTGGACTACAAAAGGATACTTTGAACAAAGGCCTGTAATTTGGCTATATATATTTTTTTTTGCTGCAACTGTATAACTCAGTATAGTGTAAAACAGGCTGAGAAAAACAAACTAGGGTCATTCTAGGGGGAAAAAAAGCAGCAGTCCAGTTATGGAAGGTATGCAAGATGACCGCGACTGACACCAATTTCATTATATGTCAATAGGATGGGACTACACCATCACTTCCTCATGACTAGCATAACGCATACAAAAACAGACATGAAATGGATTATGGAAGAGAGAAATGGATGAAGAAAAACAAGATCACATTAATTTATGTTAAGCCCAATTGGCAACCATTTTTGGAAAATCAAAATTCTGTAAGAAGCACTCTGTGATTCTGAGATGTTAAAATATCTTACAGTGAAAAAAAAGTTGAGTTTTCATTTAAGCTGTTTCTGTGGAAATTCCTTTTGCACCACCCCTTCACATGTTATTCAATGAGCTCTTTAACACCTACTCCACCTTACTTCAGTAAACTTTTACAGCACAATCTTTCATTACTAATCCCCCCACCTCCAGCCCACTAGGTCAAAGAGCAAAAAGCACCCTTGGTTTTTAAATTGCACTCTGCAGACTTGTAAGGATGCTATTTTTTTTTAATTTTATATATTACTACTTTTTGTTAACCTACCTACTCCAAGTAATTTCAAGTAACTGGTGTATTATTGTCGGGTCTATATTATATCACTGAACGCTTAAAGCGAACGCTGATTGATCGACCTAATTTAAGCGAAAGCTTACAATCTTGAACTGTCAGATCAGCGATTTTTTTCCCAGGGGAAAAAAAAAAAACGCTGATCCAAAACACATACACACAACACAAGCACACCAAACAAACAGAAATCCACACACATACACCTAAAATCTGATATCTAACACTACACTAAACTATGCACACACCACTAACTACCCACTTACCTTAACCCAAACCCTAACCCTAAGGTCCGTCACTATCGCACACTCTCCTCACCCGCTCCCTAACCCTAACTCACTTAAATCTGCCTTAACCCTCATGTCCATTCAATCGCACACACACCTAACCCGAGCCCTAACCCTAACTCACCTAAATCACCCTAACACTCACATCCACACAATCGCACACTTACCTGAATCCAACCGGTAACTTTCCACCATAACACTGAAAATACCGAAGCAACAGAAACGGACAACCGAATTCTTTCCCTAGGAAAAAATTCGAGTTTCTGCTGCTTCGTTATTTTGCAGTTTCGCGAAAATAATTTCAATCAATCAGCATTCGCTTTTTTAAGCGTTCGAGGATATAATATAGACCCTTATTCTCTTAGGAGCAATTCTCTTGATTTTCTACAAATGACTACAAACATGTTTATTTCTGTGAATTTTATCCGATTGCTATGTCAGTTTATGTTTTATAGTGGTTTTAGGGTATTTACTAGTTTGTGCAGAGTACTGCAATAAACTCTAACATCCATTTTGTGTTTCGCTACTGCATTGTTTTTAACTGGCTGGTACTTGTTTAGTTAGGTAATGATCATTCTAGATTTTTAAGGACCATATTGTCGTTTTTAGTGTTTGCTACATATTAAATAGGATGCATAAACTTACTTCTCGTTACCATTTGAAATGGCACAGTTCAAATATGCATCTAATTTTAAGCTTCCTGTAATAGTGTTATTTTCTCTGACAAAAATGTACTGATATTTGTACCTTTCATACATTTTGATTGCTTCCCTCTTTTCCTCTTTTTTTTTTTTTTTTTTTTTTTAAAGTTTCTCTACCTTCCTACACAAAGTTTAACATGTTTTCTCACTAAATTCACATACCTAAATTTCTTATAGGTACTTGCACTAATGTCACCTGATGAATGCACAGAGGAGAATCCCGGATTGGTCCCCCCTCCAACTTTTTACCTTACCAGTAATTCAACTTTTAAACTGAAAAAGGTTGAAGCAATTTCTGGCCACATATGAGCAAGTATGTCAAGGCATGTCCTTTTCTGTTCAAAGTAACTTCATAAACACTGGTCCACGTGTTAAATTAAGGCTAAAGACTCAAGGCTTCCTTACCCCTCATTGTGACAAAGTGCAACTGAATAGCACAATTCTCCTTACACAGAGAAACAGCCTGCATTTGCTCAAGTTCCCACTGCAAGGGGCCCCAGTCTCATTTGCTTGTTTAATCTGAAGCTCACCTTGCACACTTGTTTCTGACCATAGAAGTCAACTCCCATAGCTTTAACAATTAAGGAGGGGCTTAGTTTTACTTTCTACTCTTGTTTAATTAAATGTCTGCTCACTACTGTACTTGGGCTGTGTTGCCTCTATATCCCCTGCATCGACCTTGCACACCTTCACAGACCGACTCCAGCTAGTGGGAACATGCGTCTTGCTTCCTTCCCATCCTCAATTTCCCAAGTCACCCACCCCCAAGGCTCTCCAATTTATGACCGTCTTCACCCACCTCTGACCACCAATTACAGGTACACACAAACTCCTACATCAGACTTCATCAACCACCTTAATATACTCCCACTCTAAACTTCCATGCAGTTTCATTAACACCCATACTTAAAGCCATTAACACATCATTCTCAGCCCCTTAACCTTCCCATTTACATTCTCTGGTCCTATCACAAACTTCTGCCATTTATGTTTGGAACTCCTTTTCTACCCTACCTGTCGCAATGCTTCTTTATCTCACCACCTTACTCCTACTTCCTTTAACCCACTACACTATATCAGTATCCCCATCTCTTCTCCCCTTTCTCAACCTACCCTTTGCTAGCCTACCACCAAGTCCCACAAACACTCATTTGAACCCAAAGACCTAACCACTTGTTTACACACTCCATTCTCCATCTACCACTTTGCATACAACTCCAACTTCACACTATCTCATCCTCTCTAAATTTACCATACCCAAACAACCCCACCTCAAAGTTCATGACCACTTCTATAAATTTTACCCCTATCTCTGCCAACATAGCTCTCAACCAATCAGAGAGAAATTCAGAAAAAAATCAGGGACACTAAACATATTAATTCTATTAACTTGATACATTAGAGAAGGTGAATTAATATAAATTTCCTGAAGGAACAGAAGTCTGTAACTCAATTATTGTCATTATTTAAGAATAATTCAGCACCTTTCCTCCAAAAGGCACAAGTGTTGGGATGGATTAAGAGGGGCTGAGTTAAAAATCAAGGACAGTTGAGAGGTATGCCTGCCAAAACTCCTCACAGCAAGCACTGAATCCAATCCAGGTCCCTCCTATCACACAACAGCCTTAAATTTTCCAAGCACCTTCACCCTCTCCTGCGCATTAAATTCCTAAAGCATCTCTAATAAACTTCCAAAGCATACACTGTGAAGCAGTAGGAAATACATCCAGTCAGCCAAACTCTTCAGTCTAAGCTGTTTTTATTCTTCCAACATAAAAAGATAAAGATTGAGCGCTTTCATCCCCTGAACTGGGGACTTCATCAGAATCTAACTGCACTCCATAGTACAGCCTTTAAATACTGTTAAAATGAGTGATGTCATCACCCTTCAAAATCCTTTAAAGATGCAACTACCTTAATACTCAAATGAAATGCACTACAAACACCTTTTAACACAAGAACATTTTTAATAAACATTATAAAAAAGAGCTTTTCAAATTCCAAGGCATTCATCAAATGTAAACTTAAAAATTGTTTAAAAAATCAACCACATTTTGTCCACTGACTTGCTTTAAAACATATATATACTGTGTAATTGAACCCCCCCACACACACACACACACAGACACACACAGACGAAGATACACAGTACTTATGAGGTAACTTGCCTCACTAATATTGGTTTTAAGGATACCATTTCATTAAGACCTGGTGCATAAAACTAGCTGTGACCCATGTGTCAGGCTGACTTTTTATTTACATTTGATGAATGTCTTGGAATAAAAGCTCTTTTTTTATAAATGTTTGTTAAAATGTTCTTGTGTTAAAAGGTGTTTGTAGTGCATTTCATTTGAGTATTAAGGTAGTTGTATCTTTAAAGGATTGTGAAGGGTGATGACATCACTCATTTTTAACAGTATTTAAAGGCTGTACTATGGAGTGCAGTTAGATTCTGATGAAGTCCCCAGTTCAGGGGATGAAAGCACTCGATCTGTGTCTTTGTTTGTTGGAAGAATAAAAACAGCCTGGACTGAAGAGTTTGGCTGACTGAAGTGTTTCCTACTGCTTCACAGTGTATGCTTTGGACTTTTTTTAGTTATATTTTACACAGTGGTTACTTTTGTTTTTTTTTCTCTCTAATAAACTTGACCAGATAAACACCTTCCTTACAAGCTACTCCCCCCAATATCACAACTGTCACTGAAACGTGGTTCAAACAAAAAATCTTATTTTCAGTAATTTACTTCTCTTACAAATACTTTCAAGGTCTGGTAGTGGGCAAAGTGGGAGCACTCGTTCTTTATGAAAAACTTAAACCAACTAGCATTCCTCAAGCAAAAGCCTCCTCAGATACTGAACCCAACTGGAATATTCTAAAACTTCCCTCTTGGAAGAACAGTCACCTTCTAATGGCAGTTGCTTACATTCCTCTTCCAGCCTCTAACAAATTTAAATCCCTTATTCTGTCACTTCAGATGTCCGCAACTATAAATGTATTGTAGTATATGGGAACACTGCGATTATGCTCCAATTCAGAAAGACAAATCAGTTAAGCACTACAATGGAGCGAGATTTGACATTAAGTGTTAAGCACCCCCTGTTTTAAGTTAAGGTCAGGTCCTGCAATATGCTGTAAAATCCGCCAGTACTGACCAGCAAATGACAGCAGCAGAATAAGATTTAGTTGCACCTGCTGTCCACACTGATAAGGTGTCCCTTTCTCTTACAAACTTATAAAATAGCTGGAACAGGATGTGCGTGCACCTGCATTTTGCTGAAGGATACAAACTCAAATGTAGGTCACTATTCAGTGACTTCAATACTCTGTTTTGTCTGAAAACCATGGACATTTAGGACCAGACCAAACAAATGAAGCAAAAATCTGGACAGTTTAAGAGGCATGGCAAGGTGAGTGTAAATGTAAGGAACTGTGTGTTACGCTACTTTTCTTAGAGCGTTTGCCAAGTGCTTTACAGCTTTGAAAGTGGGAAAAACACTTTTTTTTTTTTTTTTTTTTTTTTACTATAACTAGTAGTACATGGAGTGTGGTA
The DNA here is from genome assembly GCF_019279795.1 of Protopterus annectens. Lineage (NCBI taxonomy): Eukaryota > Metazoa > Chordata > Ceratodontiformes > Protopteridae > Protopterus > Protopterus annectens. The sequence continues at coordinate 509,736,492 of NC_056750.1, forward strand.
GTTCCCTGGGGTAGATGACTTCCCAAAGGATACAAGAATGCATTTTTTGGCATTTAGGTTCAATACATGATTTCAGCACCAGTTATTTATTTTGGAAAAAAATTCCTGCAAGACAGCCAAGTCATTTGGAGATGCAATGACTGCTTCTAGCTTACAGTCAAGTAGATGCCAAACAGAAGAGGTCCCAGCACAGAACCCTGCAGGACTCCACTGATGACTGGTCACTCTGTGAAGGTAACTAACTTCCCCAATTTTGATTATCTGCATCCTGTGAGTCAGTTGGCAATCCAGCAGGTGACAGAGGGGGTTATTTAGGTTTTCTGCTATACCAGAGTGGGGAATTGTGTCCAAAGCTTTGGCCAGGTCAAGGTATGCAGATGTGCACCACTTTGCTTTCATCTATTGCTTTGGAGACATTTTCAAAAAAATCCATCAAGTTGAGTAAGTATGACCTGCCCTTGACAAATCCAAACTGAGATGGGTCCATTGTTTGGAAGTTCCATATGTCCTGACTGATTAAAGTCTTTCTATGACTTTGTATAGAAGGCTGGTTAGACTTATGGGTCAGTCTGGAATGTCTTTCCTATAGTTACACAGGGGAATGACTGTAGATGTTCTCCATTCAATTGGTGCAAAAACCTGTATGTAGGCAGAGATTAAACAGTGTTATTAGGAGTGTAGCTGTATTGTGCTTCATGCTAGTTAAGATGCATCCAGGGATGGTGTCCCATCGATGCAGTATTTTTAGCTTTTGGTAGCACTTTTAGGAATTGGTCTAGTGTGATACCTGGAGGAAAGACAGTTTCAGGTATATCTTGAGAACAGGCCGAAGGGAGAGATGGGTAAAGTTAGAGCTACATTTATCAGCCATCAGGTTTCACTAGGTCTTCAGCCTCAATGTAAGCAACATTGAGTACAATCAGCTCAGTGCATTGCTGTAGACTTCCTTACCACACTTACTCCATATTTAGATCATCTATTCAACTCAAAATGTAATGTCAGACATATGGAAAACTAGGGAATACCTCTCACTTACCTGCATCCTCCATACACTTAGGAAAATACTTGAAACATTTATCTACAACCAACTGTCCACTTACAGACAACAGTACTACCTCCATACTCAAACTGTGTGGATTCTGGACCAGCCAGAGCACGGTGACAGCAATATGATCACTTACAGAGGATATCCTCACACTTGGATGAAGAAACTTTCAGGAGCTCACTTCATTGATACTACTAAAGCTTTTGACCTTATTGACCACTTCCTGCTCCTTCACTCTGTCCAAGAAATCGGGGTTAGAACCAAGTGACATTGTTGGGACAAACAAATAGGTATTTCAGAGTCAAAACAGGCTCCATCCCCATCACCTCCAGTACCACCTACTAGGGCAGTACCCCAGGGATCCATACTCACCCCACTGTTTTCAGTCGAACTACCTTCTGATCTCATTAACCTTATGCTTTAAGCAGACGACAGGTTTACTCTTCTATCCAGTCCCTCACATTCAACTATTCAAACCCAGCTTCAGTCTAGCTTTAACTCCCTTAATTCTCATCTAAACAACCATAAGCTACATTCAAATCCCTCCAAAACAAAAAAAGTATATTTGGAACTCACAAAAGCTGGAAAAAAACTCCCAAAAAATCTCAACATTTCAGACTCAAACGGTTCCCTAATACAAACAACCATGTCCCTTAAATACAAAAAGTTTATGGTTAGACCAGTCACTTAACTTCCAAAGCCACAATGAACGCATCAGGAAAGATCAGGTCTCTTATTTCTGTTCATGGAACATATCTCCCCTTTCTCTCCAGACCAGCTAAAGCTTCAATAGGCAAATGTGTCATCCTCCTTGTTCAACTTGAATACTAGGGTCTTTTCTTTTTAAACCATTTCAACCAGGTGCCTTCCCACCTCTTGCAGCCAAGCACCATAATAAAACCTCCCAGTGCAACCTCCACAACCTCTCCCAATTAACTCACTCCAAACACCCAAAACCAAACTGCATTGTACAGACCATTCCTTCTCCATTCTTGCACCCAGTTTAGACAAAAAAACTCTTCTAAAGAGGCTGCCCCCCCCCCCCGGCTCAGACATTCTGCCAAGCAACAAATGCCCCAGACAACTGACTAGGAAGTAGCCTAGGTTGACAGTTAAGGGAAGATATTCTAGCATTCAAACCGAATTGCAGAGCTGGACATCCAAAAAAGATAAGCAAAACATCTTAAGTTTTGCAAAACAGCATCTTTTCCACATATGGACTCATTAGTTCGAGAGTGCAAGCATCACAAACTAATCCTTATGATTTACACAAGCTCAAACTGGCCCACTGAAACGGACACTCAAAAATCACATGACAAAAAGAGGCGCTCACACCACGTTCTAGCAAACCAAGCACGTGCACATTACCACAGCCAGCCAAGGATGCAAAATATATTTTTGTGCAGCTTTTCACTTTTAGAATATCACACACAGCCTTAAAATTGAAAATTATGTAAGGACTCTGTACTTAGGTAAACTCAGTCATAGTCCACATTCAGGCAGCACCTAGTATCAACAGTGCACACAAGATTGGACAGCATAAGCCTAATACAAGAAGACAAGAATGAGTTATCTACTATTAAGGTACGTCATACAGTTGCATCATAGAAGTGATGTACTACAGACATGCATGATCAGTTTCCTTCAAGGTTCTCAGAATTTAAAGCATGTCCTAGTCCAGCTCAGCACATGTAACTTTTCCATCATCTATTTTTACCTACAGCACCCTCTTTAGACTTCATCTAAGACTCTTTTTTGTAGGGGGGCCAAAACACAGAGTGGTAAGTTAAAAATGGACCATGACCATGCAGATTTGGGTTATTAGTGGTGCTGAGGTAGCGTTGTCGCCTCACATCAAGACGTTGTCCCATTCGATTCTCAGCTAGAGCGTCTTCTGTGTGGAGACCTGCATGAATGAGTGTGCCTTCATTGAAGGTTGTGAGTCAGGGCTGGTAACTCGGCACGTAAAAATCCACTACCAAACATTAGCGGACCGGAGTTCCGCTGTGGCAACCCCTAACCGGGGGGTCTGTAGTACATCACTTCTATGATGCAAAAGACACAACACAACATACTAGTACAGCTTTATCTGACATGGACTAGTCTATCATATTCTAAACCTTTAGGACAGAGTGGAAAGTCCAACATCCAAAACCTTAAATCACACCCAGATTATACTGTTGTGCAAAAGAGCTCTTAGAAGCCCATGTTACAAACGCATACATACAATGTAAAGATGCATTTTTGAAAAATGCATGCAGAGAAAAGCCGAAAGACGCAACAACATGAGATGAAGTCACAGCTAAACTGATTGCACTGCAGACATGACAGGTAAACTCTCATTTTAGTCTAATAGAACTCTGTACATTCCAAAATTCACCTTTTTTTTTTTTTTAAATACATGCTCCCCTTTAAGTAACCTGCAAAAACCACCAAGTTGGACTCCAGTTTGTCTCGGTTGCTACCTTGGGATAAAGGCAGTATATGTGCAAAAGACTACTCTTATGGAAAGCCAGGTAAGGATCAACATCCATGGCTTGTAGCTCTGAAAATTTTCCTGCAAAAGTAACTACTAAAAGGAAGTTTCCCATGATATGTGTTAGGTCAGGTTATGAAAACGGAAAAGAGGTAGCATGAATTTTCTCCAAGTACACAATTTAAGTAGGTCAGGTTTTTGAATACTATGGATTTGAAGAGATTTTTTTTTAACAAATTTTAAATTGAGGGAGGTGTTGTTGAATCCCAGATGAAAACTAGTTCATTCAACAGATGCAGCCTAGAAAAAAAAAGCAGCTAAGGCCTGTGTCAAATATTTGGCAAATGTTCTACAATAGCTGGCACAATCACTAAAAGGAGGCTCCAATTCTTAGAGGGAGCACAAGCAGAAAAATATTTACAATTTTTCTCAAATGAGGCCTCAACACTGTCTCTGTACTTTTAATGATATCTTTCTTAATATTCTAACTGGACACAACTGTTCCCATGGTTAGGTATTATTCCCATTTTTAGGTCAGAGGATCTAGTCTGGCATCCTTGAATTAGGAAACAAAACATGCCCACTCAAAGCCTCCAGGACTACAAGTACAACTATTTTGTTTGCAAAGAGAACCACCAAGGAGAAAGATAGGAAAGCTTCTTAAGACTTTTGCCAGGGATGAATGGCTTAGTGGGTCAGTCTCTCCTTTTCTGTATCACTTCCAGAAAGACCTAAAATTTGAGGTCATGTGGGAGGAAACAGGGAATTTCCTGCATTTCCAGTCACTACCTGGCATAAATAACTACAAAGATGAGTCAATGTGCTTCCTGTTGGCATACTCTGTTTTCTCCCTCTGTTTACTAGGAATAGATCAGATGCCTCAAGAGTTATCACCAGACCCTCTGAACAGACAGCAGTCAGCTGAACCTTTTTCCCCTCTGGTAAGAGCACGGATTAGCACCAGAGAGGCATGACTTGGTTTCAGCACACGTCCACAGCTTTTAGTGCCATACTATGCCTACACAAGAAAGTCTGCAACACTGATCCCAAACAAGTGGAACTCACCAAGTGCAAGTCATCAGCACATACTCCTCGACCACCAATGTGAGTTACTTAGACTGGTCAGAGTATTTCACTATTAGGTTGCACTTGGGAGCTTTCACTTTGGCTAATAATTAAATGCCCAATGCAAGGTAATGGGGGGAGGGGGACATTTTCGTCTGAAGTTTCAGAGAGATTTATCAGTTCACACCTGAAGGAAGTTATTCCTTTTAAGCAACCAGAGGTTTCTTGTAGAAGGCTTCTTGCAAAATGACTACTTCTGCATAAAATATCTGTTAGGATTCAAAGTCACACTCCCAAGCCTAGTAAGAGCGACTTAAGACAGATGCAATACCAGTCCCTTCTCCTTGAGGGGCAGGAGTACACAAAATCAAAGCTGCTTTACCAAAAGGGAGAAACCAGCAGCTTAGAATCAGTGTCTTATTTTTGCTTTCACGAGAAAGCTCTAAGTTTGTGGCAGTGACAAAACTACAAACAGCAAAATTCCTGCTCACCTCTTTTCATGAGTTGGGTTCAAGTGTTACAGCAAACATGCTAGACCTCTACATCCACAGTGGAAACTAAAGCTTGAGAAATGAGCATCTTCCTACAAGTCATGGCAGGGATAGTGAGACAAAGTTCTTGCACCACCCCTTAAGCTGTCTACAGCATACATAGGGAGCAGTAGGGCTCAAGAAAAACCCACCTGACTTGCTCACTGATCAATAAGTGTCAATAAGCAGACTCCCCCTTAACACAGTATTCTGAACTATGTTCCAAAATATTCAAATTTGGGAAATGATAGGGGAAGCAAAAATATCTTTTTTTTGGAATCCCCATGTCAAAAGATTAAGTACCTACTGGCCACTTGTGCTTCAGTTGTACTGAATGACTCAGATGGTCTGCCCCAAGAATTCATTGATACAGCTGATCACTAGATAAATGAAAAAAAAGAAATGATCTCACATAACTGCATGGCTATCTTACAGATCTATATGTCCTTGTTCCATCTCATCTGTGATTGTATCAAATAATGGCAGTTTTGCTATCTACTATTTGAAAAAAAACATAAGGGAGAAACTTCTGTATGCCTTCACTAGGTGTCACTCTCACATGCTGATATGCGGTAGCATGTGATATGGGGACTACTTTTCTTGAACTGTCCATAGCTGCAAGTGTGACCCTCAGACCCAAACAGAAGCACCCACACTAGAAACTAGGTCAAAGGAAATGCAAAACAGAATTTGCCATAATTCAATTGAACATATCTGCAACTTAACTTCCTTTATCAGGGAAGGAATTAATATTAGCAGTCACATTGAATCGTCTTAAATGTCAGACTCCTCATATAGTGCTGAAGTTTCCTCATAACCAGCTTGTCATTCTTCATCAACATAACCCAAGCCAGCAACTTCTAAGATTGTTGCACAACGAACAGCTTAATTTCAACTCACAGTATGAAAAAAAAAAAAACAAGAAACAAGAGCCAGTAATGTCAGCTTGAGTAAAGTTCAGTTACTGGCACTAAAGTAGAAGGAATTTAGAGACCCCCCCCCCCCAAAAAAAAAAAAATTAACCAGAAAATAGGAAAAGAAAACACTGGCTGGGAAGAATCCTGCAGCCGTTCAGCAAAAAGCAGTTCAAGCTTCAGCTTTGGTAAAAGAAATGGCTTCATATAATTTAGAGGTAAAATAAAAAATGTACTTGGAGGCCATTTAAATAAAATATTGGAATACATCAACTCAAACAGAAGGCTGGAAAAAGTGGAAGCTTTAGCTATTCAAAGGAACTGATAAAACTGCAAAAATCAGAGGATGAAAAAGAAAAGGCTGGCTGGGAATTCTCAAGAAGAGTTGTTGTTGCGTCTTTCGGCTTTTCCCGGTTAGGGGTCGCCACAGTGGAACTCCGGTCCGCTAATTATTGGCAATAGATTTTTATGTGCCAAGTTGCCAGCCCTGACACACAACCTTCAACGAAGGTATGCCCATTCACACATCTCCAGACAGAAGACGCTCTAGCTGAGAATCGAACAGGACAAAAGAAGAGTACTGTTAAAAAAACTAGAGTTCAAAGAACCAATACCTTGAGTTTCCAGAGGCCTAGTTGTCTCCACAAGGGAGTCGGAGGCGGCCTGTGGCTCTGAGGTAGGGGGTGTCAGGGGCTGCGAAAACGCCTCACTGAGAACCGGCGACTGGCCTTGAAGAGGCTTCGTCGTCGGTTTTGGACCTCGGATGCCTGTCCTTATCCTTGTCTTGGAGTTTTTTCATAATTGTGGTCGGTTGATCCGACGGCATAGTATAATTGAATCTGCGGCCAAAGTAGTGCAAAGCAAAATCAAAACGTCATTTTATAGTGCGTTTGTTAAATCTAGCACACAACCGACAACTAGTGATGTCGTGATCAGGGCCTAGGCATGGAATACAGTAAGAGTGGAAGTCCTTATGAGATATTTGCTTCCCACAAGAAATACAATTATTAACTTTTTCTGACATCGGTCTGAGGCAAGAAAAAAGTTTCCCCAACGGGATACTTAGCTTTATTGAAGACTTTGGATCTGAAATTAGACTTTGAAAATCTCAGGAGTCGGCTGACCGGCACTTGCAAACTGCTTTTGCTTCGGGCACTGCGCGGCAAGAAAGACTGAAGAAAATGGCGTTGGATGCATCTTTTATACCCCTGGTGCACTGACGTGAGGGAAGAAGCGACAGCAACCGACGCTGGACCAACACTTTCCAACTCTGGCCGACTACGGGACCGCCTGACGGCAGGAGAACCTAAGTGTAATGACTGCAGCAGTGTAACACGATGAACATCTAAAGTTTAACAAAAACAGAGAAAACAGAAGGGAACTCTTCCTCTCATTCTTCTGATAATAAAGCTTTGAAACTTTGCCACTGAGACCTTCTTCAATGTTCCAAAGGAAATGCTTGAGAGACAGAAAAAAGCACAATTTGAACAGCAGATTAAGGAATACCCTGGATTTGAGCCAAAGTATAGTGTTGTGAGATGGACATAAACAGGAAGACAACTAGCAACATGAAAATTAGTGAATAAATGAGAGACTATAAGGTACTGATTATGGTTGAGAAATATGGCTTTGCAAGAAAAAGTGGAAGAGAAAGACTGGACTTCATTAAACTTTGGGTGGGACTGCAAAGTATACGACTGTCATTAATGCTTAGAAATATACTAAAGGGGAAAATTAACTAAAGTAATACAATTTTTTCTCCTTAGTTGTAGCATAACATACTTCACAATATTAACTGTATAATATATATAGTGAAGTGGTTTTGTGTAGTGTGTAATCAGAGGTATTTAAAATGTGTCTGGAGTCTATTCGGTGGCTGTTGTACGTGCTAAAGATATTAAAGTAAACAAACAGATTTTTAGCTGTATGAAACAAACTTTACAGTAGAACTAAAGAAAAACTGGATAGATAAAAGTTTAATGCTAATATGCCATAATGGTGGGCTGCTGGGTAGATGGTGGGGTGCAAAAGTACTCTGATGATATATGAAGAATCAAGATATTTTCTCATTTTGTTTTAAAATCTCCCCCTCCCCCCATACTAAGCACCTCGGTGTTGAAATAGATAAGGATCTTAACTTTGATGTCCATATCTCTCAAACCATTAAAAAGGTCCATAAAAAATTAGGAACTTCATACAAACTGTCAGAAGAAAAAATTCAAGCGAGTCACATCTGCCTCAGGTGATGAAAATTTCCTTTATTAACTGCTAACCAGATTACAGCAACATGTTGGCCAAGATGATCTCAATCTGATCAGCTTGGTTACGGACATCAACTTTTATACTTTCCTGTTACTAGCCAAAGTAGCTCTTGTTACATTTCTAACAGTTGACAGTTGGCTATGAAAAACATCTAGGATCACAATTTACCTCAGAAAAGAATGTTTTACCTCAAAACCACAGCTAGTGTAGAACGTTTACCTCAAAACCACAGTTAGTGTAGAATACTTAGTTCAACAGTGATAGCTGGAATTTTCCAGAGCCTGCCTCAGTATAGAAAACAGAGGTTATTCAAGTTCATAAGCAAACTACATCTATCATAGATAAAGCCCATCTTTAATAAACATGGTTCAATGACCTTTTCTTACCAACACTTCAGCAAATAGCATATTCATTTTGCTAGATGGGAGAAAGAGACAAATAATAGTATGTTTTAAACTTTTTCTCTTAACATTTCCCCCCTCAAAACACTTTTATTTGTCTTTTTATTTCAGCCATATATGGTAAAAACTAAGTTTTTCTTTGCATACATTACTTCATTTGAAAGACAAACTTTTAAACTTCAAAACATTTGCAAAAGTCACATTTCAATCTATTCACTTTCACCAGTCTGTTGCAACTGCTGGTACATCGTTTTCATAACAGCAGTATCAACCAGTCTTTGTAGAAGACCTCTGATACAGGGTATACAACAGCAACCACATACCACCACGATAGCCACAGCGACTCCGACGGACACCAGGAAACTGCTGATGAGATGACTCCATTTTCCAAACCACGCTTGTAGAAAGTCTGTAAAGGGATTATTTACCCCTGAGTTCTCTGCCAATTCTTCGGATAACATCTCCAAACCTTTCAAAGCTCGAGTGATGCTCCCATCAGGGGTAGTGTTATTCGGAATATATGTACAACAGAAAGTCCCAAACATCCTGCAAACTCCTCCTTCTTTGGCCAGGAGCATATCCAACGCAATTCGATTCTGCCATGCCACCTGCGAAGTGGCCTCCAGTTGTTCAGCAATACCTTTTAATGCATCTTTGGTATAGTTCACAAAACGCTGCTGGTTATAGTAAATGTAGTTGATCCAGTCCACATTCTTATTGGGTTGAATCCAGACAAAGATGGATGCAAAACCAGCCGCTATTTGGTTTATTGCTTTGTATTCATCAGGCACTCCTCTTGGTATGCCAATGCTATCGATGTAGACACTGCTATCAAAGGATTGCTTCGGTGCCTCTCTTTTTCTCTTATTCAACCACTTCTGCTTTATTTCAGGTTCTCTTACGAAATTGCTTACTGGAACTGGGAAAATGTAGAATGGCAGAATTAACTTTGCAAGTGCACAAGTTCCCTTCCAGGGAATCGTAAGCCTTGATCTGAGTTTGTTGTCTCCACATAACCACCATACGTCTGCCAAACTATGAGTTTGGTTCTCCAGAAATGGATTCCCATTGCCATTCACAGTAACACTGCAATAATTCTGTCCCATATTGCCATAATTCTTTCCTGTGCCATCTCCGGAAATGCACATATACGAACCTGGATAAGAGATTGCTGTAGGCGGTTTCTCAACTTTGCTTATGACTGGAAAACGCTGGGTTTCATCTTTGCATTTATCTTTGGTTTTGTTGAAGAATAACTAACAGACACGTCAGACTACCTTCAGCTTGCATCAATGGGACTGTCGCTAGTTGCTGTTTACCTTCAGCACAAGAAACACAGTTCTCACAATGTGCCTCTCGGGTACTATATCTAACCCAAGATAACCATTCATTATGGTGTACGAATCCCGTCTCGAGTAACAATTCTTCTTCTTCTGTGAAGACAAAATCTGCTTTACTTCTAGCATTTTTAAGGCTTTGCACTAAGTTGGAGGGTCCCCAAAGGATCAGTTCCAATTGGAAGAGACACTCCAATTCCATAAACTCCTGAATCACTTTCTTGTGGTGACACGATGGTTATAGTAATCACTTCAGTACCTTGGAAACGCGCAATTTTTATTCTCTGTTGCCTGCTCTTATCTTTCTCCGGTATCACTGCACCACTTGTTTCCCATCCGTTCACATTTGTTGACCACCAAACATTTGACCAGGACGTACAGTCTCTATTGCACAAGTATTTTGCAGGAGTCAGGAAATCATTACTGTTCCATTCAGCACAGTTCAAAATTCCTTCACAAAGTTTTACCTTGAACATTGTAGTAACACTGGTTTGCGCCTGCAGCACCACCATTCCTTTTTCTCTCACAACTGTTCCTTCTCGTATGGACATATTTACTTTCGCCACCAAAATCATCATCACGTAACAGTTCAAGTACCAGTTGAACATGGCCATCCTTCCTTTGTAGTCAGACTTTGCGTTCAGGGGTCCGATGGAGTCTGACCAACATCAATGGCAGAAGGAAAAGTCTTAAGTTTTTTACAGTGGGTGATATGAATCCGCAAAGTCCTCTCTGCGATCTTTACAGCTGTAGGTGTTGAGATAAGTACTTGATATGGGCCTTCCCACCTGGGGGATGACCAGTTCTTTCTCTTCACAACTCGGATCCACACCCAGTCCCCGGGTGCCACGCTTAACAAGGCTTCACTTCTGGAATCTGCAAAGGAGTCACTGGTTACAAGAGACTTGACATTTAGCAGCTTCTTCATATATAAGCTTTTGACAACAGAAATATCGGGGAATTATTTCTGTTGTCAAAAGCTTAGCTACTGTGTGTGCATCAGGATGTTTTACTGGAAAAGCTTCTACCCACTTAGAAAAAGCATCAATTATGACTAGACAAAACTTTTTTCCCTCTGAGGGTGTCAACTCAATAAAGTCCATACAGAGTGTGTGGAATGGATATGGAGGGGTAGGGAATGCCTGCTGAAATTTCTTAACTCCCCCCTGAGCATGATACTTTGCACATAATAAACAAGATAAACAGAATTGCTTTGCATAAGTTGAAAATCCTTTACACCAAAACACCTTAGACACTATTTGAACCATTGTCTGTACACCTACATGGGCAGGTCCATGGCTAACCAATGCAATACCATTTTGCCATCTGATGCCCTATACAACCCATCCTGTTGGGTAATACCATATTTCACCCAACGACATTTTTCCTTCTGTGTTGTCAATGTTTGCATTACTTTTAGTGTCTCTAAGTCTAAGAGGTGTCAGAGCTCTAAATCATTGTCAAGTAAAAGCAAATTATTTTCTTGAGCTGCCTTTTTTGCAGCCATATCAGCAAAAGCATTTCCCCTGGAGACAGGATCTTTTTTGTTAGTATGTGCGGAACATTTACATATCACTATCTGGAGTGGCAATTGCACTACATCTAACAACTGTAAAATTAAATCTCTGTGATTTATTGGTTTGCCTGTCGCAGTAACCATTCCTCTATTCTTCCATTGTTGGGCAAAAACATGCACAGTGGAGAAAGCATACTGACTATCTGTATAAATTGTCACTTTTTTACCTTCCCCTAAGGTACAAGCTCGAATCAAAGCCACTAACTCAGCTGCTTGGGCAGAATAAATGTTTGACAATCCTTTTGCTTCCAAAACTTTTAGTTATGTACTTACCATAACTTTAGATGTATGGGATCCATCTCGCCTACATTCTCTACAGATGGGTTCGGAGCCGATCCCCGGCTCCGACTCGGCCGCTATACAATAGAATGCAGTCTCTTATTGGCTGAGTTACCTCGTATCCCAGGATGCACCACTACTGCTTCCCCAGATCTTGTTTGTTCGCACACATGCACACCCACATAGACTGTTGTTATAACATTGCCAGGTGTTTCAAGAGAGGAAAAATTGAATTTGGATCGTCCGGTCTCTTCTGGCCTACAAGGCAGGGGGAAGGAGGGTGGGTTATTAGGAATGTAGGCGAGATGGATCCCATACATCTAAAGTTATGGTAAGTACATAACTAAAAGATATAATGTGATCCTATCTCGCCTACATTCTCTACAGATGGGACAGCGTCCCTAGCACCTAAATTCCTGGGTGGCTCATTGGAAAACGGTCCGGAGAACCGTGGAACCGAAGGAAGCTCGACCCCTAGATGCCACATCCAATTTGTAGTGAGAAATAAAGGTGTGTAGAGAAGACCACGTAGCAGCCGCACAGATGTCACTAATAGAGAGCTTGGAATGAAAGGCTGCCGAAGTGGCCATAGCCCTGGTAGAATGAGCTTTCACTGGAACTGTAAGCTCTTTATTTGAAATGCGATAAATATGACTGATACAGTCTCTGATCCACTTGGCAATAGTGACTTTCATGACTGCTTTGCCCAATTTACTATCCGAAAAGGACACAAACAGTTGATCTGACTTTCGTGCTTGGTGTGTCCTATCCAAATAGAAACGTAATTGTCTGTGCACGTCTAAGCTGTGAAAGGTATACTCAGCTCTGTTTGAATACTTAGGGAAAAAAAACGGTAATTCCAGTGATTGTTGCAAACAAAAGTTAGAACAAACCTTCGGTATAAAGGATGGGTTTGGTCTAAGAGATCCTCTATCCTTGTGAAATACCAGGTATGGTGGTTTGACACATAGGGCTTGAAGTTCTGAAACTCGCCTGGCTGATGTAATAGCAACTAGAAGGGCAGTCTTCCACGAAAGAAATTTTAAGTCACAGGTTGCTGCCGGCTCAAAGGGAGGTGCAGTTAATGCACATAACACTACATTAAGGTCCCACGGTGGTGCAGGATGAGATATAGGGGGCCGTAAAAGCCAAGCTCCTTTAATAAAAGCTTTACACAACTTGTTGCTCATTAAAGGTGGTTCTACGCTCTCGTGAAAATTGGAAATAGCTGCCAATTGAACTTTGATGGTAGACACCGAACAACCCTGGTTGAACAGGGAAGTTAAAAACTTCAGAACCTCTGACACCGAGGCTGTCATAGGGTCTAATCCTTGGAGCTGGGCCCAAATAGCAAACCTCTTCCATTTACTGCTATACATCTTCTTAGTAGAAGTCTTGTGAGCCGAGGACAAAATATGCATGACTTCAGGGTCGAAAGAATGGCTCCTAACTATGGTCGGAAGAGGAGTAGCCAAGCTGCTAGCTTCAATGAATGGAGGGACTGATGGAGCTGTCCTGACTGATACGTCAAGAGGTCCGGAACTTGGTCCAGGAACCAGGGACCCTCCAATGCATATTTGTGAAAAAAGGGGAACCAGACTTGACGAGGCCAGTATGGGGCGATTAGAATCATTTTGCTTTCCAAGCGAATCGCCTTCTGAATCACCTTGGGGAGAAGGGGAACCGGTGGAAAGGCGTATAGCAGACCGGGGGGCCAAGCTTGGACTAGAGCATCCTTGGGGATCTCCCCCGGAACTGGGGTGAGAGAAGAACTGCTGGCATTTTGCATTGAGGGGAGTCGCGAAAAGATCGCAACATGGAGCTCCCCATCTCGTGAAAATCTGTGTTACCACTCTGTCGTTCAAAGACCACTCGTGAGGGGAGAGAATAGTCCTGCTCAGTCTGTCGGCTATCACATTGGATCTCCCCGGAATGTGTGTTGCTACTAGAAAACATTTGGTAGCAATCGCCCAATCTCATACCTTCATGGCCTCTCTGCAAAGGGGGTAAGACCTGGTCCCTCCTTGCTTGTTCAAGTACCAGACTACCGACATGTTGTCGGACTGAATGGCAATCGTACCCTGGGGGAGGTGATCGTGCAGTGCTTGCAACGTTAAAAGCACCTCCCTCATTTCCAGGATATTGATGTGGAGAAGACTCTCATCGAAGTGTCACGTGCCTTGGACCGACCTGTCCAGATAAATGTCCCCCCCACCCTGTCTGGGAGGCGTCCGTAGTCAACGTGGCCGAGGGGAGTGGAGGAACGAATGGTCGCCCTAGATTCAGGTTGGAGGAAAGAAGCCACCAACGAAGATCCTGTTTGCACGTCTCTGTGATCAATATGTGGTGACTGAGGGGAAGGTCTTGATAAGACCACTAGACTGATAGGAGCCACTGGAGTATCCTCATATGCAACCTTGCCAAGGGGACCAGAAGAATGGTGGCTGACATGAAACCCAACAGCTGCAGGACCATTCTCGCTGGAGCGCGACGTCTGAGGAGTAATGCCCGAACCTGAGACTGCAGTGTTGCTATCCCTTCCGCAGGAAGATAGACTCGCATCTGCCTTGAGTCTATTTCTGCACCAATAAACAGAATATGCTGTGATGGCAGCAATACGGATTTTGTCCAATTGAAGGTGATTCCTAAGGAGTTCCCTAGGGAGATAGTGGCTGCTAGAGTTTTGAAGAGTAGATGCCTGGAGGTGGCAGTTAGGAGCCAGTCGTCTAGGTATGGAAACACCTGGAATCCTAGACTTCTCAGGTGAGCAGTCACCACTGCCAAACATTTGGTGAACACCCTGGGGGCTGTGGTGAGACACAAGGGCAGTGCACGGAACTGGAAATGACGGTCTCCTAGGCTGAAGCGCAAGTGTCTCCTTGACGCCTGATCTATCAGAATGTGATAATAGGCGTCTTTGAGATCTATGGAGCACATCCAAACACCTTTCTCCAAAAGCGGGAGAATGGATTGCAAGGTGACCATCCGGAATTTGGACTTTTTCACTGATTGGTTTAACTTGCTGAGATCCAAAATGGGCCTCAAGTCCCCGGTCTTTTTTGGTACCAAAAAGAATCTTGAGTAAGTCCCTGATCCGGCCTGATCTGCAGGGACAGGTTGGATGACACCTTTTTGAAGCAGCTTCGATATTTCGCTGGCTGCCAGATCCTGTTGACTGGGTGGCGGGTTCCGGATTCTTTGGGATGGTGGGGGGGGGGGGGTTGAGAGAAGAGAATAGTGTAACCTCCGGCAATGATTCGGAGCACCCATTGGTCCTGAGTGATACTTTCCCAGGCCTTTAGGTGCCTCGAAAAAACGACCCCCGACTGGCTCCGGAGCTGCACAGTCGGGCACTCCTTCAGGGATGCTGGAAGGAGGAGGAGCCACGAAAAGACTCACGGTCTCCAGTGTTGCGGGGGCCTCCGCCGCCTCTGGGGCGGCATCTCCCTGAAAAATTTCCTCCTCCTCTGCCTCTAGAAGGGGAATCGCTCTGCTGCGACGAGTAAGGCTTTTGAGACTTACAGAACCACATTTTCCCTCCTCTTCGAGCCTTGGGATAAGGTCTGAAGGGAGTGGAAAACCGGGCCCCTACGGTAGTTAAAGTCTTACCCTCCTGTTCGCAGTGAGTCAAAGTGTCCTTTACCTTGGGTCCAAACAGAGAGGACCCATCGAAGGGGGCGTTGGCAAAGGAAGACTTAAAGGCCTCCGCAAAGTGACACAGGCGTAGCCCAGCTTGTTTCCGCAGAGCAACAGCTGTTCCCGCCGCTCTGCTCGCTCCTTCGGCTGCATACGAAATTAGCCTCATGGACGAGTTGGATATCGAGGACAGGGTAGCCAACTGGGAGTTAACCGTCTGGGCTAACTGCTCAGGTAAGTTACCGGAGAGGGTATCCGAAAGCTCCTTGACCAGACCCCTCTGCAGTCTCGTGAAATGCGTCAAGTAGTTCAGAGACCTTAATGTAAAGGTTGCTGAAGTAAGGGTGCGCTTCCCGTACCGATCCATGCTCCTAGACTCCTTATTAGGAGGATGGACGGACATTGAAGCCTCTGCCACATCTTGCTGGGTGGCAGATGCCACCACCAAGGCATCTACAGCCACACCTTTGGAGAGAAAGTCCTTATCAGGGGGTGCCGAAAGGAATTTATTGGGGCGAGCTGGCACCAGTTCAACAGAGTCCGGGTGTTCCCACGCCCTTCGAGAGATCAAATCCAGAAGCTCATCGAAGGGCGGAGACACCCAGGAGGCAGAGGGCTGAGCCCCGAAGGCCTTGAGGAACACCGACTCCTCAGCAGAAGGGGGTTTGGACTACCAGTCACCTCATTGCTTAAGGATCTCCAAGATGTCCGCAAAGGATACATCATCCGAGGACGACTTGGGGGACCCTTCCGCATCATCGAGGTCGGTATCCGAGGTGAGGGACTCATCAGGGGAGTCGACGTGCTTCCTCTTGCACTGTTTCTTCCTCGGAGGTTCCTCCGAAGACGTTTCGGAGGGACCTCCAGGAAGAAGGGAACCCCCGATGGGGGTAACCTCAGGCCCACGGGCTCCGCTGTCGTGAGACAGGGGGATTGCAAAGGAGCCAGTCTCCATGCCAAGGGAAGGTGGTGGTGAGATGGTAGAAGTGGCCAGAGAGGATTTGGCCAAGGCACTCCTCATGGCCTTGAAGGCGGGACCCCCAGAGTCCTGGGATGGTTCAACCCCCAAGGCCACAACAGCAGTCGGAACTCCCGCCGCCGACGCACCGAGAGGGAGGCTCGGAACCGAAAGGATCGGTCCCGAAGCGTCCCCCCGGGGCCGACAGAGGAGGTCCGCCTACCAAACCCCGACCCGAAGGGCGGGGTTAGAGTTAGGGTTGGAACCGACCCGATAACCTCCACCGGCTCCACCAACACCGACTCCAACGGCGCCCAAAGCTGTTGGAGGAGGAACCGAGATAGCAGGGTGGGAAATCGGCTCCGGAGCCGACTGGGCTGGAGCCGAGACCAACTTTTGAAACACCGGAGACTGAAAAAGCCTTTGAAGCACCCTGTCTACATCCGAATCAGACATCCTCCATGACCGAGAAGAGACCGACCGGGTCCGAGTCGACTTCTCTGCCGGCTCCGAAAGACTGGGGGACCGACTCCGTATGGTTTTGAGAAGTATCGGCGCCGAGGGAGACTCCATTACCACTGCAATTTCCCTCGGAGCCGATGGGGACTTCGGCACCGAAGGGGAAGAGTCTGAGCGAGCAACCCTCATCGGCTCCGAAGGCAGTGGAGCCGATGGAGATGACTCGCCTCTCGACGCCCGAGCTC
This sequence comes from Protopterus annectens, assembly GCF_019279795.1. Lineage (NCBI taxonomy): Eukaryota > Metazoa > Chordata > Ceratodontiformes > Protopteridae > Protopterus > Protopterus annectens. The sequence goes on from NC_056750.1 coordinate 509,753,675, forward strand.
TCGACTCCGAAGCCAGAGGAGTCGAGGCTGGAGACATCGAGGCAGACCGTTCCGCCCTCGGCTCCGAAGTCCGTGGAAGTGACGGAGAAGCCTGCCTTGACTTTTTAGCTGCCGGCTCTGACGGGCTGGTCGGAGCCGAAGATTTTTTTCTTCCTCGATGGGGAAGAAGAAGAAGATAGGGCTTCCTCAAAGGAAGGGGTAATAAGCCCTTTCAAAATCAATTTATTTTTCCTCTCTTGGAGCACGCGAGAGGAAAAAGCGTGGCAAACGCTACAGGATTCCTGGAGGTGCTTTGGGCCCAAGCAGTAAACACACAAGGAATGGTCGTCCGTAATGGACATTTTATAATTGCATTTAGAACATTTTTTGAACCCCGATGGTCTATGTTCCTTCGACATCGTAAACATCGACAAGTACACAAAACTACACAACTACAACTCTAACAAAAAGAGTGCGAAATAGGGCAAGGCCCCTCTGACTCAACGAAAACACTTGCCCAAAAATTACAATTTTACCACAAAAATCGCCTAAAACACAATCACACACAACAAGTAGCTGTTAAAACAGCTTTTGGGTCAGTTTTAGTAGAAAAAATGACAGAAAACTTTGTCACAAGAGGTACTTAGCTCAGCCAAGTCTGAGACCACGTCTATGCTTCAGAAGCGGCAAACGAGATCTGGGGAAGCAGTAATGGTGCATCCTGGGATACGAAGTAACTCAGCCAATAAGAGACTGCATTCTATTGTATAGCGGCCGAGTCGGAGCCGAGGATCGGCTCCGAACCCATCTGTAGAGAATGTAGGCGAGATAGGATCACATTATATCTTCAGTTTCTGTGGTGACTGCATACCCTACTAGTGTTTTTCCTACAGTGTCCTTCTTTGCTGATCCGTCTACAAACAAAAGAAGATCAGAATCTACCAACGGAATATCCGTTAAATCTGGTCGGGGAAGTACTTTGTTATGAATGCTCTCTAAACAAACGTGTGGAGTACCTTCTTCTGGAGTCGGCAAAATGTCGCCGGGTTAAGAGTAGTACATCTTTCTATGGTCATATGTGGCTGTGTCAGCAGCACTGTCATACATGACAAATGTCGACTAGGAGATAAAAAGGTTATCTTATCTTGCAAAAGTATAGTAGCTACTGAATGTGGAACTCGCAATTTTAATGGGTGGAACAAAACCAATGATGCTGAGGCTTGCACTGCCATGGCGGCTGTCACTACAGCTTGAACACAATGCGGCAATGCCCTTGCAACAGGATCTAATCTGGAGGAATAAAAAGCTATCAACCTCTGTTTATCCCCATGTACTTGTACCAGAACCGAAGTCATATATCCTCCCTTACAATCAACCATTTGTACAAACTGCTTAGAATAGTTCAGAAAGCCTAAAACAGAGGATCCTGCTATCCATTGCTTAATTCTATTAAATGCTTGTATTGCCTTATCTGTCCACTGTATATTACTTTTAGCTGCCATGGGAGTGTCATAGATTAGTGCGGTCAATGGCCCTACTTCTTCAGCATAATTAGGAATTCAACTTCTACAAAAATTAGTCACACCTAAAAACGACATCATCTCCCGCTTAGTCGTAGGCATAGGTGCTTCAAGAATTGCTTGTTTTCTTGTATTTTCCAATTGTCTACCTTCCTGCGAGACTAAATAACCCAAGTACTTTACTTGTGCTTTCCACAATTGTAACTTTTATTTACTTTGTCTTTGCTCAGCTAAAAAACTAAGAAGGGCTAGGGTATCCTTTTTACAACTTTCCTGCATGGGTGAGGCCAATAAAATATAATCTACGTACAACAGGACCTGGCTTCCCTCTGGGGGAACAAACTGAGCTAAATTCGCAGCCATTTCTTGTGCGAATATTGTCGGACTCTCACAATAACCCTGTGGCAATCTGGTGTATGTGTATCTTTTACCTTGGAAAGTGAATGCAAACCAAAATCTACTCTCCTTGTGTAGTAGTATGGAGAAAAAGGCATTGCTTATATCTATGACAGAAAAATATCTGTGCTGAGGTAGTAAATCATTAAGTAGTGTATAGGGGTCAGGGACCACCGGTGCTCTTGGGATCACAGCCGAATTAACTGCTTGTAAATCCTGAACCAACCTCCATGACCCATCCGTTTTTTTTACAGGAAACAACGGAGTATTGCAGGGTGAATCTGGGCATTCAACAAGAATTCCTACCTGTTTTAGCTGCTCGATAACTGGCTTAATTCCTTCCTCCGCTTGTTTACTTAGTGGATATTGGTACTTACGAGGTCTAAAACCTGACTTTGCAGTTATACAAGCTTCACCTGCTGTTTTCATTAATCCTACATCTCCTTTACCTTTTGACCATAAATCTACAGGTAAGGCACTTAACACACTATCTTCCTCTTGAGTTAGGAGGATTTGTCATGCCACTTCTACTTTGTCATCTCTGAAGTGCACGCTTGGTCGTGCCCAAGTCACCCAATTTAATCTTTGTACCTGGATCTGTTGATCTTTTAACTGACTTTCAGACATTGTGGCCCAAACTGTTACCTTTTTCGCCAAATCTACCCAATGTGTCCCCACTTCTTTAGTAACTGAAACATGCGGTCTATAACTTGAGCGATTTAAAGAACTCATTTCCTTAGTCAAAGTACAGGTTACTACTGTATTACCTTGCGTATCCCAAAACATATCATTCAAAATTATCCTTGCACACTTGTGCTTAAAGAATTCTTTTTCAAATTCTTTATCCGGACCAAGGGCTTTATAAGAACATTGTACAATGTAAGTGCGCCGCAACCTGCGGTGACCCGCTCCTAGATTTACTTAGAGCTAGATTGATCAACTCTGTATCAACCCTCCCCGGGCCGTCTGAAATCAAGTCTAGGCTATACCAGTAAAACAAGTCTTGTACTCCCTGTACTACTAAGCCATCCGCTAACCTTTTTGCCTCAATACCCTTAGGTGTGGGAATTGCCGCTATTCCAAACACATGCATCAAATCTCTTCCCAGCAAATTAACTGGACAAACTTTTGATATAATTACCCTACACCCAAAAGTTTGGTTTGTTTGCGGATCTGTGAACAGTAGAGGATGATACAGTGGTTCCTTATAAATTTTCCCGTTTGCCGCTTTTACAAGGACAAACTCATCTGTTTCGCAGTTAGGAGGCAGAACTGCTGGACCCAAAAGTGTACGCGATGCACCTGAATCACATAAAAACTCCACTTTTTGTCCCTCACCCAAAAACTCTATCATGGGTTTCTGATCTAGCTGCATAACAATACCCAAATTTGCCAGGTTTATGACTTCACAGTCACAACCCTGCCCTTCCATTACAGTGTTTCTGACATTCATCATAGAGAGTGCCTGCATCTTCATTATCCCCATAATGAAGATAGAGCCTTTCTTTACTATCATATAGTCATGCGGAGCCCTTGTTCGTAAGCTGTGGGGGATGTTGCCACTCTTCATAGTCGGCAGCGAAGTGCCCACGTCTACCGCATTTAAAACATTCTCCACGTTTTACCCTTTCCCTATAGGCTGAATGTCCACCCTGTTCATTTAATGTGTCCCATTGCGGGCCCCCACGGCGCCCTTGCCCCCTTTGGTCCTGTACTAAGAATATACCACCATCATCCCCTACTGCCAACACTTGTACTTTCTTTTTCTTTTTTAGATTAAAATGTCGCTCAGCATGTCGTGCATATTCAAACAAAGGTTGCAGTCTACATGTTCTATGATCTACCATGTGCTTAGTAATAAAACTACTTATCGGAGCCTTACAACCTTTAAGGAAAGCATTCTTTAATTGCTGTTGATACGGACTATCATTAGTCTGATCCTGCGGAATCATTATTCCACAATGGTTATTGAACACTTCTGTCAATCTTACAATGATCTACAGACTCATCATCATTTTGAAGGCACTGATTTATTACTGTCCAATCTGCTCTTGGACGCCACTTATCAGAAATTCTCTTTAACAGATCAGTGACTCGCGTATCTAACACCCCAGAACTATGCTTTAATGTAGTGCTGTCATCTGCCTTACATGTCCAAGTACAACAAACTAAGTGCCAATCTGGACCTAAGATTTGTCGCACTACTTGTTCTACTTCTAAACCATTTAGATGATAACTTAAACGCATACAAACTATGTCCTCAGAAAACTTTTGAAAATTAACCTTGGGATGAGGAATACCATCCGTATCTCGTTTTATATCCTCTCTAGCCCAGGGACGATAAACTTAAATAGTTGGTTCTTGTCCAACATCTCCTGCTTGTGGGCTTGCAACTTGTATTAAGGGAAGAGCTTCTGAATGGTCAGAAAGTTTAATAGCCCAACGTCCTTGCCCTGCTGGTCCTGACCTTAACTGCATAGGTTGGTCTACCTGCTGCAAAGCAACTTTAGGTACTACGGGAATTTGTGGGTAAATTGGAGGGGTCACAACATTTCCTTGAGCAGCTAATAACTCACCCTGCTGTACAGATCCCACATCTTCAGACTGATATTAAGGAGGTTCCCCCGGTATGGCAGCAGCAATTTCACCATACGGTGGGGTGGCTGCCTGCCTTTGTACTGCACAAACTATGTGCTCATCCTCCTTATCTAAAAATAAAGCTACTTTTCCACTTGGCACCAGTGATCCCTTTTGATTTATTTTCTCTTTTTCCTGACACTGTTTTTCTTTTATAGCTTGTTTATTTGCTTCTTCTAACCATTTTTGTGCTTGGGGAAATCCCAATTGTCTTTGCTTTTTTAGTTCTAGTTCCTGCATCCTTTTTCAAATCTCTAACCAATTTTGCACAGGCATTCTTATTCAGTGTACCATCAAAATCATATTTCAACTTCCACTTTCTCAAATATTTAACATTATTTTTGTTTAAACTTTTCATATACTTAGCATCAACATTTAAACAGGCATCACTCTCACACTTGCAGCAACTTGAACCCATGTTTTAACCAGATTTCTTATTTTAGGACTGCACCAAAATTATTTTTACAGAGCTTATTACAAAATGGGGCTATCTTAATGGGGATCCTAACAAAATAACAGGTAATCCTAACAAAATAATCTTAACAATTATTCCTACCCACCCATAACTAAAAATAAAACCCTTAACTAAAAATAAACCCCCTGTCAACAAGGTTAGATTAAATTAAAAGAAAAAAAAGGTATTTTCATCCTACCTGAACCAGATGAGACTCCGTTTCCCCTTTTTGGTTCGGACACCGTCCCTCAGATAGGGATCAGAGAGCAGCCGGCCTCTTTCCAACGACAAATTAGTTGGAGGGCTTTCCGTCGAGGGAATCTTAAGATGAGAAACCTTCACCTGTGCAGGTTTTTCGGTCTCTCTGTCGGTCTGATCCGTATCTTCGTAGAGGTTTCCGGTCCGAAGGACCAAAATGTCAGAAGAAAAAATTCAGGCGAGTCACATCTGCCTCAGGTGATGAAATGCTAACCAGATTACAGCAACATGTTGGCCAAGATGATCTCAATCTGATCAGCTTGGTTACTGACATCAACTTTTATACTTTCCTGTTACTAGCCAAAATAGCTCTTGTTACATTTCTAACAGTTGACAGTTGGCTATGAAAAACATCTAGGATCACAATTTACCTCAGAAAAGAATGTTTTACCTCAAAACCACAGCTAGTGTAGAACGTTTACCTCAAAACCACAGTTAGTGTAGAATACTTAGTTCAACAGTGATAGCTGGAATTTTCCAGAGCCTGCCTCAGTATAGAAAACAGAGGTTATTCAAGTTCATAAGCAAACTACATCTATCATAGATAAAGCCTATCTTTAATAAACATGGTTCAATGACCTTTTCTTACCAACACTTCAGCAAATAGCATATTCATTTTGCTAGATGGGAGAAAGAGACAAATAGTATGTTTTAAACTTTTTCTCTTAACACAAACAGTTTCTATCACACAGAGCACGAATCCCCCTAGCCTAAACCCACCTTTTGTCTACCCTAATGTATGCATCACCAATCCTAACCCACATCTGGAAAACAGACCTAAACAAACTAGAATCATGCTACAATAATATTGCAAAATTCACCAATAACTCCACATTTAGAAGCCATCACAGTCTTGTCCTAAAGGAGCTACAGTGGTTAGAACCCCCTCAATTAATTGGCAACCACCTAGTGCTCACCTTCAACATACTAAAGAATCCCCACAAAACTCCAGCCCTAAACCAACTACTAAACCAGTATTCAGCAAACAGTCCTCTACGCTCATCCAACAAAACCCTGCACTGTATATCCAAAGCTAACAATACTGCAGGGGAAAGCTCTTTTCTCTCACACCACCACTAGGAAATGGAATAACCTCCCCCAAAATATCTCTTCAGCACCATCTATCTCACTGTTCAAAAAGTCACGTAAGTCACACCTCTTGCAATCCTGGCTCTGTCCTTGCATCACATAAATGCTTCCCTGCTCTCCTCCAATTCTTGCTACCTTCCTCTCCTCACTGCTTGCTATCTCTATTATACAGTACTCAAATACTCCCATATAGGGCCTACTATGTGTAAATTATTATGTCTTGTGTGATGCGTCTTTTGATTGAATCAGTTAATGCAAGTCTTTTCTCCCAAATACTGCCATCCAGAGTCTACTATGTGTAATTTAAGCTTGCTTGGAACAAACCATTGTATGATATATCTTTTTTGATTGTACATTTACCACTGTACATGTCTGATATAGAGCTTTTCGCCCTGGGCCTCCGCTGTAAATGGACCTCGTTCCAGTCAGACTTTCCCGGTAAACAAATGTAAAATAAATACATAAATAAATAAATGGGTGAAGGTCTAGATTAATGCCGTTGGCTTAAGTTATAACCAAGTTGTCTGAAAGCAAGTAGGCTTAAAAACAAAATTATGAAAGCCATAAAAAATCCCAAGCTTCTTGCATTTTCAGAGATTTTAGTTTTACTCCACTGACAAATGTTCAGTGGGAGTTAGGAAACCTGTTGCCAAGGCAGCTGTGCTTTCTGCTCCAAGTGAAATTTCAAATATTCATTGCTGAACACTTTTACATAGAAAACAAGCCATCTGTAAGTGCAAGAAATTAGTCTTGAGAGGTCCGAGTATTCTTTACCGAGGGAAATGCAAAACATAAAAGTAGAATGGCAAGCAGTTCAGTGAAAAATAAAGTTTGAAATTATGGAAAGTGAAAAAGAGACAGTAGCCTCTATTTTAGCCTTAATACTTTAATGCATTTAATAGAACAATGTACACTTTTGTTTTATTTAAATATAGTCAGTGCACTTTTTAGGTCTAAAAGAAGAGAAGAGATAGCATCAGTGCAAGTGGCAACACATACTGTGGCATGTATTTTAGCATGGGAAAACAATTTTAAGTGCGGTAAAGCCTGTGGCTACAGCTGTTTATTTGGGGTAATTCTTCCTATCTGGAGGATTAAACTTTGTTTTCTGAAGTTGTACATAGCTGTGTGTTTGCTTAGGTTGATATGGGAGTATTTTGAAAATGCAGGTTTTTTTGTTTGAGGGATTTCATTAAAGCAGAAAGTCTTAAAATATGACAAGTTCAAATGGAAATAAACTAAATGGACCACACTGCCAGTGTGTGTGCATGTAACATAAAAGTTAGAAATATACATTCAAAAAACTGACATGTATAAAGTACAGTTGTGTACCTACCATAAATGTAGATGTTAGAGTGTATTCACTGTTGCAGTCATTACAACTGGGTTATCCTGCTGGCAGTCTACCCGCAGTTGGCCTGAGTTCCAAAGTTTAGGTCCGGTGACTGTTGCTGTCGCCTCCTCCCTGACGTCAGTGCACCAGGGGTATAAAAGATGCAGCAGACGCCATTTTCTTCAGTTTTTCTTGCCCTAGATGTCAGGTGCCCCCAAAATGGTATGCTAAATTATGCCAATAAGCATGCATACACAAAAATCAACTTTTCCTTCATCTACAAGCAAATACACCACACGGGTTGTATAGAATAGAGAAGTACAGATAAGTCCCAGCAAAGGAAAGGGGGATGGTGGGTGGGTAACCTGGACTGCAACAGTGAATACACTCAAACATCTACATTTATGGTAGGTACACAACTGTACTATGTTCATCGTGTTTCACTGTTGCAGTCATTACAATTGGGTTGAATCCCAAAGCTAAGGTTGGGAGGCTGGTGCTAAATAGGATTAGGAGAGGCTATGCGGCCCTGCAGAACTGCAGTGGCAAAGCATGCCTTGGAATTAGAGTACAGAGGTAAGTGATGGTGCTTTGTAAAAGTGTGCACTGAACTCCAAGTTGCAGCCTCTAAGATATCTTTGGTTGGTACTCCTCTGAGGAAGGCTGCTGAAGTGGCTGCTGCTCTGGTTGAATGTGGCCTAATGCCCTTAGGCACGGACTTGCCATGCTGTGAATAGCAGAAATGAATGCAGTGGCCTATCCACTTTGAAATAGTCTGCTTTGAGATAGGCTTTCCTTGTGATCCTGCAGCATATGCCACTAGAAGTTGTTTAGTTTTTCTGAAAGCTTTGGTTCTGTCCAAGTAGAAGCATAGCTCCCTGTGAAAGTCCAAAGAATGCATAAGTTTCTCACCCTTATTCTGTGGGTTTAGATAAAAGGTAGGCAAATGAATGGTTTGGTTAAGGGCCACACTGGCCACTACCTTAGGCATAAATGTAGGGTTTGTCCTCAGAGAAACTCTGTCAGGATGGAAAACGATAAAAGATTCCACAGCCATGAGTGCCTGTAACTCTGAGACTCGTCTAGCAGAGGTTATCGCTAGGAGCAGAGCTGTTTTCCAGGATAAGAATTTTATATCAGCTGCAGAGGCTGGCTCAAACGGAGGCAGTGTGAGTTTTTCCAAGACAAAGTTGAGGTCCCATGCAGGTATTGGTACTCTCCTTGGAGGTCTTATGTTTTTGGCCCATCTGAGGTACTGCCTTAGTAATGGATGAGAAAAAATAGATGGTTCTGTATTGTAATGAGCTGAAATGATAGAGTCATGAATTTTAATTGATGAAAAGGAAAGGGCTTTATCCAGCATCTCAGTTAAGTGTTACAAAATCTGAGGAATATTTGGAACAATCATGTCAATACCTTGTGCCTGGTTCCAAGTACAGACTCGCTTCCATTTTTCTGCATAAGATTTTCTGGTGCTAGGCCTACTGGCCTCCAAAATAACATCCATCACCGATTTAGAGAGAGGTGCATCTTGAATGGCTACATTACTACACCAAAGGGCAACCACCAGTCCTGCGGTCCGCTAGCTGGCACATTGTTGTTGTTGGCATACATATACATAGCCAGCAGTTTTAATGTGTAATGACCCCTTGATATTGTCCTCTACCTCTCTATCCACAAACACATGACTTGCTTGAGTATATACTACAAAGAGGAACAGTGACACACTTAAATACCCCCCATTGGGTCTAGAATACTGGGTGGAAAGATGTTGTTGTCAAGGTTGTGTTACCAACCCCCAAAAATAGGGCAAATCTTATCCCCAGGTACCTGTCCAAAAATACACACACATCATCCAAATCTAACATAAAAGTTCCAGAATTTTGAAAGCGGACAAGAAAATAGGTGCTTGCCCCTCACATACACAATTTCTGTCTGATGAAATATTCCAGAAAAGAATACAAAATTGTTTTCAACCTTAAGGGGGGTCAATGGGGTCTGTGCACCTTAGGTATCCAAAAAGATTGATGGTATCCTTGGTTCTGAATTGGAAAGGAAGGTAGTATATATTTCCTGATCATGAAGGATATCATACATTTTACCTTGATATAACAAACTGTCCATGATGACTGTCCCCCTGCCCTCAATCCAGCCTCTCCAGTTTTTTTTTGTTGAGGGTGAAGGGGGTTAAAAGTACTGGATCTCTTCAGAAAAAACCAGAATGTAGTGTAGTTTCCTTTCTAAAGAAGTAACAGTATGTTTCCCTACCATTGCTTGTCTCTGGTTTCTTTTCCATCATCTCTATCCCCCCCCCCCCCCCTCCCTCTCAGGAGGGCCCGCCGGTAAAAAGGTAAAATTGTTGTGTGTTTGTTGCCCTTGTTGTGCATATCTATGTCCCTTCTAATTTCATTACACTTATTAGAGTTAAACAATAAATCATCAGACATTTTGCAATATCCTGTTGTAAAATACACAGTTCTTCTGCTTTCAAAACGTCAGCTCCTTCAGGCATGGAAGTGGAGATGGGGTGAATTTTTGTGAAAAACCGCTGGCGTATGGTTGAAATCAGTGGTGGAAGATCACCAGGTTGTAAAAGGGTACAGAGATCTCTGTTGGAATCTACCAACCTAGTTGTAATAGAGCCTGAATACCAGTTCCCAAAGGGATTGATCAATGCTGTTAATTGGCCCGTGAGCCTGGATAGTCCGTCCATTTACACCACGGACTGGCAGCGGCTCACAATCAGGCAAAATCAAATTTATTAACGTGTCAAAATATAGCAGCAATAGTTTGAAGACTTCATCAGATACAACAAGTACTTCATATCACAGGTATAAATACTGTACACTTATTGCCAATTAATGAATTAACAAGTCATTAATTAAACTTTAAAGCAACAAACCACATTAAATTCCCTAAAATAGGTGAATGGCTACATTACCCACCATGCTGCCAGGTTTAAGGTCCCAAGTTGGCTGTGCAGTATCTGACTGTCTTGTTGGGTCAATAAGTGAGGAATTTGAGGTAATGTCCAAGCTAGGCATTGAGACAAGCTCTTTAGGACTGGGTACCAGTGCTGGTGGGGCCAGTCTGGGGCAATCAATATCATTTTTGGCTTCTCTTGTCTGACCTTGAATACCTTGGGGAGGAGAGGCAGAGGAGGAAAGGCATATACTGTTAGTTTTTTCCAGCTGAAAGATAGAGCATCCACTTTCCATGCTTGCTTGCGATAAGTCCTTGTGCAGAATCTCATTGGCAGTTGTGAGGGGAGGCAAATAGGTCTATGTCCGGGCATCCCCAGTTCCTTGTTATCATGCTGAAGACTTGTGGATCTAATTTCCACTCGTGGGGATCCATTAGGTTTCTGCTTAGTTAGTCTGCCAGAGTATTTATCTTTCCTGGCAGGAATTGTGCTTGCAGATGTACTTGGTAAGCCAATGCTGTATTCCACAAGTTCATGGCTAGTCTGCAGAGGGGGTAGGAATGTCTACCTCCCTGCTTGTTTATGTACCACATAACTGTAGTATTGTCCATCTTTATCAGTAGTTGTCCTGGATGAAATAGATCCTTGAAGGCTGTAAGGGCATTTTGAACTGCTAGCATCTCTTTTTGATTGATATGTAGATACATTTGACTTGCGGACCATGTGCCTTGAATACATCTTCCTGCCATATGGCCCCCCCCAGGCATAATCTGATGCATGTTAATGTCTGCCTGGCTGTGGGCAAGGTGAACGGCTGTCCTGTGTTGTGGTGACAGGCCTTTGCCCACCATCGAAACTCCTGTTGCAGGCAGGGAACGAGGGTAATTATTGTTTCTAGGCTGTGGCAATGTTGAGCCCAAACACTTTTTAGATACCATTGAAGTTTCCTCGTATGCAGTCTTGCATATGGTATTAGCAGAATGCAGGATGCCATAAAGCCCAAAGCCTGCAGAATTTATCTTGCAGATAACCGGGTCTTTGTTGTCAACATTTTGAAATAAGTAGTCAGTTGTCTTTGTTTGTCTGGCATGAGATAAGCCATCTGGGCAGTTGTATTTAAGCTTGCACCCAGGAATATTATCTCTTGAGAGGGTACGAGTTTGGATTTCTTTTCGTTTACTGTGTACCCTAGACCTGTTAGTAATCTTTTTACAAACGCCAGATGCTGTAGTAGAATGTCCTTGCTCTCTGCTTGAATAAGGCAGTCGTCCAAGTAAGGATATATTTGTATTCCTCTTTGTCCGCAGAATGCAATTACTGGTGCCAGGCATTTTGTGAAGACCCTGGGCGCAGTAGATAAGCCAAAGGGCAGTGCAGGGAATTGGTAGTGCATTGAGCCAGCTATAAATCTGAGGTATCTTCTGCATGATGGTCTGATTGGGACATGCAGGTATGCCTCTTTTAGGTCTAAAGTCACAAGCCATGCCTTCTTGCCCAGCATGGGCAGAATCTGCTGCAGAGTTAACATTCTGAATTTTGGAATATCCAGAAATGTGTTTAGGATAGACAGGTCCAGTACTGGTCTCCAGACTTTGTCCTTTCTGGGCACCAAGAATAGCCTTGAGTAAAATCCTAGTCCCTGCTCTTGTTGTGGCACTTGCTGAATGGCCCTCATGTCCATGAGGGATGAAACTTGTTTTTGTGCCTCTGCCCATTGATTGCGTGGCAGGTCTGGCATACCGTTTGGCCTTGGCAGGGTGTGAAAGTGGAACCTGTAGCCTTGTAATACAATATTTAAGACCCATTTGTCCTGGGTGATCATGTGCCAATTTTGTGAAAAAAGTGCTAGTTTTCCCCCCAAAGGAGCTGCCAGAAGATAAGTGCTTGGTGCTGGCAGGGGAAAGTCATTGAGATGGTTTCCTGTATGGCTGTGATTTTTCCTCTCCACTTTTGGAGATAGAAGCACCCCATTGTTTGGGCCTGTATGAGCCTTGGGGCTGTGATCTACCTCTTTGTGGCCTGTCTGACACTGGAAAGGACCAATTCATTGTAGGCCAGTTCCTGCTAAATCTGGGAGGCCATACCTGTATGAAATCCTTGACTGTTTGCATAGATTTAGCTTTGTCCTCTATTTTCTTCAACACCCAAAGTATCATGCTGTAATGGAGCATCTAATAGTTTTGCTTTAACATGATCGGGCAGATTCTGTTCTTTTAACCAAGCATGCCTCTTAATGACAGAACCCATAACAGCAGCCCTGCAGGAGGCCTCCAGAGAATCAAAACCACATTGCAAAGTATGCTTTCCCACTTGTTCATCTGCATGCAATAAATCCTGCATTTCTTTGTTTTCTGCACATTCTGAATTTGTCAACATTTTCTGTTTAAGCAGTGACATAAGATATTGCTGATATTTAAGCATATGAAACTGTCAATTTAAAGCTCTTACAGCCAAGGTAGCAGAAGTATAAATCTTTTTCCCCCATCTGTCCAGGGCCCTTGAATCCCTATCAGAGGGGATAGGGCTTTTTGCAGTGGAAGCCTTGACCCCTTTGGGACCCTGAGAGAGAGTTTCTGGGTCAGCAGCACGTTTTTTATCAATAAATTTATGTGAAACAGGAACCCTGTAGTATCTGTCTGGCTTAACAGGAGCTGGCGGTAAAGAGTCAGGAGACAGACCGGACTCTGAAAATACATCATCTACAATGTCTAAAACAGGAGGAATAGCAAGGGGCCTGTGCTGAGGTAATAAAAGGAAGTCTCTGAGCCTTTTCTTGGATTCTGAGTAATCTTGGCTCTTCCAGTGGAAATGCTCCCTCATAGTATGCAGGGTCTCCCCAAAAGAATAATCCTCAGGAGGAGAGGCTGAAGGGATAGATTCCTCAGCATCAGAATCCTCATAGGGAGGAAGAGAATATTCCTGTTCAGAAGAGGAATCAGAGGAAATGGAAATCTGATCTGAAGATTCATGTTCTATCTCTTGCCTAGGCCTCTTATCAGGAGGGGGATGGGAACCCCTGATCAAAGTAATTAGGTCTTCGGCCATTTTAAGCATCTGTTTTTTAGGCATGGAGGCTTGTCCTGGAGAATGCTGTACTTGTTTCTTTGTCTTTAAAGCTGCTTTAGTCTTTGAAACAATAAAGTTGACGAACCAAGAATTAAAGTAATGCCAAACAGCCAAAGGACCCGGATATCACAAATTTGATAAAAACAACTTCAAGTAGTCGAGTAACTTAATTTCACATAAAAAGTGAATAAAAATGCATAAAACCAAGCACTTTTGCTCGGTCAATACCGAGCTTCTTCAGAATACAAAATCCTTTGTGCTTTCATTGACACATTAAATAATCATTAAAACAATCACATGACCCTTCTAACTCCCTCCCCATTAATTAAAATCACACAATATCATATGAAATGTAAACGTGTGCGGTGCCTAAAAAAATGCACATCATTAAAATACATCAGATTACAGAATTATATACCAATGTCCGTGTAACATAACAAAAAGTACCTTCCTTCTCGGAATCGAGCTGTAGCCACTACATAAAACTGATCTTACATAAACTTGTGGCATAAATCCCAAACAACATTAAAGTGGACACTAAAATAAGTGAAATTACATTCAAAGCATCAACTAAAGTGTTACTATTGTGATGTTATAAGCGAGCCATTCTTAACTTTAATACACTGCTGATGTTAATGTTCTCGTTCAACCCAGGAAACCTTCCCGAGTCTAACTTCAGCTGCCAATATAGTTCAAGATATTCAAGCCTGGCTTCCCAGTTACCACCTTGCAAATCTGGTGTCACTTGCTCTAAAACCATGAACTTTAACTCCATATTCTCACACACCTGTGAGTGCTTAAAGAAAGCATTGTTTTCTTTGCCCTTAGAAACATCATAAAGATGTTCATAAACTCTTCTCCTAAGTTGCCACTCCGTTTTACCCACGTAAAAATTATAACAATGTACAGATATTCCTAAATAAACCACCCCTTTAGTTCCACAATTGAAGTAATTGGTGGACTTGTATCTAAATTTTCTAGAGGGAATAAACACTGTCTTGGTTAAACATAAAGCTACACTGTTTACAGGAACCACATCTATGTGTGCCTACTTTTGCCCAACATGTTCTTAGTCCAGAGTCTCCATTTTTCTCAAATAGTTCCTTTAAACTGGCATCCCTTTTCCTTACAAAGTGAGGGTAAGATGGAACAAATTGTTTTATATCATCATGTGACACTAATATAGGCCAATGTTTAGAAATGATCTGTTCAATTTTATGGGAACTAGTAGAAAACGTGTGAATAAAATTATTCTTTAGGTCTAACTGATTAAATCCTGTTTCTTGTCCAGGGGTAGATAATCCAGTTCCTAACAAAGGGAAATACTTTGAATCCCTATTTTCTGTGACCTCTTGGATCATATGGTCAATCAAAGTCCTGGGGTAGCCCTTTTCTTCAAACAATACCCCAAGGGTATGGACTTCCTCTAAAAAACTTTCAGGGGTACTGGACATTCTCGATGCTCTAATAATCTGACCCTTGACTATCCCTTTCTTCTGGTAGAAGGGATGTCCACTATCAAAGTGGAGATATGAGTTCGAGAATGTGTTTTTCCTATACAACTTTGATTGGAAGCAATGGTTGTCATAGTCTTTAAGTAGAGTCACATCTAAATAGTTTAATTTGTCATGGTCAATGTTATAGGTGAATTTCAAAAACTCAGTGTTATCGTTGATGTACTTCAAAAAATCGTTTAAATCTTCATTTGTGCCCTTCCACAACAAACAAATGTCGTCAAGGTACCTCGTGTAATGTCCTATAAATTCTGACCATTGACTCTTAAAGACATGTTTCTGCTCCCAATAGTATAGTACACAATTGGCATATAACGAGGCACAAGGGGCCCCCATCGCCACACCTTTCTTTTGGCGATAAAACTCCCCATTGAAATAAATGAAATTATTTTCCAGGACAATTTCCATAAATTCTAAAACTAAATTGATAATGGTGTTGTCAATACCAGATTCAGATACTAAAACCTCCCTGAACCATTCCAGTCCTGTCGAGTGGGGCATACTCGGAAAAAGTTCCACAATATCAATAGTGACCATGGAGAGGTGCGCATTGAACATCTGTTGGTCAATTCCTTTCAGGAAATACCACGAATCCTTGCAAATGTGTGTAATCGAAGATAAAAAATTTTTTACAGTGTAATCTACAAACTTCGCCAAGGGTTCAGTGATGCTTCCTGCACAAGAAATAATTGGCTTAAATTTAATAGGATCTAAACTTTTGTGGGTCTTGGGGATGTCAAAAATCACTGGAACTCTTGGTTTTTCCACATGTAATTATATAAACGCTCATTAATGGTACCTTGTAAAAGATGGTGATGTAAATGATCACTTATTTTAGAATGTGCAAGGTTAATTTCTTTTAACGATAACAGTTCATATTGATCGGTTTCCTGTAACATATTGTGTAGACATATTGGGAGGGAGTTAGAAGGATCATGTGATTGTTTTAATGATTTAATGAGTGTCAATGAAAGCACAAAGGATTTTGTATTCTAAATAAGCTCGGTATTGACCAAGCAAAAGCGCTTGGTTTTATGCATTTTTATTCACTTTTTATGTGAAATAAAGTTACTCGACTACTTGGAAGTTGTTTTTATCAAATTTGTGATATCCGGGTCCTGTGGCTATTGGGCATTACTTTAATTCTTGGTTTGTCAACTTTATTGTTTTGAGGGATCTGTAACAAGTTACACCCTGGATTGCAGTCTTGCCCAGTGTTACTTGCACTTGAATAATTTTAGATGCATTATGTTGAGCAACTAGCCTGGAGGTGTGGATATCCTTAATGAATATGGACACTCCTCCGTCTTTAGTGTTTCGGTCCAGGTTAGGTGGCCAAAAGATGATCTATGAATTATAGCCTGATAATGCAGGGGTGCTCCCTGGAGTCTTGAACCAGTTCTCTGTCACTGCACAGATGTCGATGTTCTCCATTTTAAGGAGTGCCTTGAGTGAGTGCATTTTGAGGTTTAGACTTCTAGCATTGAGTAGCATTACCCTTAGAGTTTGCTTGCTTGTACCTGTTACGGTGGTGAATTTTGCATTTGAACCTTGCCTAAAAAAGGTACCATAGGGGTGGCAAGAGCCTTAGCCAGTATCTGGAATCCCAGGGGCGAGCAGTGCAAGACATCTCTGGCATAGCACCGTGGTCTGTCGACCATGTCGTCCTAGGCAGACAGATACTGGATCCCCTTTGAATGATACCAAAAGCTTAGCCAATTGAAGTCAAACATTTTGTCCTTGTACTTTGGTATCATTTTGGGTGGTGGCAGGATGCTACTCAAGGCTAGGGTCATACCTGCCTGGGCTACATGATCCGAGAGCTCCTCCGTGTTTCTTTTCATGTAGTCCAGGGAGGTACGTCTCTGGTCATTCACACCAACATGGACAATGACAGAGTCATATTTGTACTTGTTGTGGAGTGACCTGAGTCTGTGCATTATGCGGCGGATCCTGGCACCAGGCAGCTGACAGTAACTTTCTCCTTGTTTAACCTGGTGAGTGGGACATCAGTGTGCCTGACTATAAAGTCACCTATGACTAGTGTGTTAGGTACATTGTTTTGCCTTATGGGCCAAGGTTGAGTGGCACACTGATTTTGTGGGATGTGTCATTTGGGTAGTGTTGGGGGGGTTGTGGTTGCCTGCATTTCAGTTTGGGAGGTCTCTGTTGCTTGGGCAGATTTTTATTGAGAGCCTCCGAGAATATGTGTGGGTGTGTGCTTAGTGTTTCTATGTTTAGTTTTTGGCAGTGCGGGTTTTGAAAGACTGTGTGCTGAGTGTGGTGTGGTGCAGGTGTTAACCTTCTCCTCTTGACTGTCTAGTCCAGTCTTGGCTGGAGAGAGCTTGGCTTCCAGTTTGGCTATATAAGTGCATCTCTCACAAGTTCTGGTGTTGGGTGGTAGGAGGAGAGAGTTGTTGGTGTACATGAGGCAATCGCTACATTGCCCCAAGATGCCCTGATTCATCAGGTGGACAGGAGAAAGCACCGGGAGCTGACCAATGGACATGCCTGGATAGGTGTTTTTTAATTTAAGTACTAAGAACTGTTTTCCTCTTGACAAGTGAAGAAAGTTGAATGCTGTAGTAATTTATAGTTTGTCTAGTACTTACGAGTTCTGAGCAAGTGCTACGCACAAGGAAACCGTTTTGAGTGCTGAAACTAAAAAAAACTAGCTAATTTTAGCACAATCCCAAGAACAGAAGCAGGCCACGGCCTGTTTCGTGATCCACAGTCTTGTCAAAGATAATGCAAGGATCTGCAGGCTTGTAGCCTTTTTCAGGTACATGCCCCACAGCCCACCGCTCTGAGGGAAGTCTAGGCAGAGCTGTCAAACACCAACAGACCAGGGGAAGACATGGCTCAGAAAACTTCGGAGTTGAGGTCAACCCCTCAGAGTAGACATCAAGGCTTCGGCTCCGAGAGCTGCTCTGCCCAGACATAGTCAGGGCCAAGAGAGACAGGGAAGCTGCCGGAGTCGGAGAGAGCATCACTATCGGCTAAGATCTCGACTCTCAGGGTGTTCGGATCCGAAGGCTCTGAAGCAGAAGATCAGATTGGAAAAGGAGCTAAAGGTCTGAAAGGTGACTGCCTTCCCAAAAACCCAGTGGGAGACTGGGCTGGTAATACCCCCATATGGATCTGCGTCTGAAGGAACTACCCCATCTATCGGTTCATCTCTGAATCAGATAGGCTGTGGGAGGACATGACAGATGATGCTGTAGAAAGTGGCCTGGAAGAAGTCTTAAGAGATGTCTCTTTAAGGGGAGTCCCTGTGGTAGGAGGAGGCGGCTCCAAAGGCAGGGGAGCTCAGAGCTGAAGAGACAACTGTGTAGACTTACTAAGATCAGAGGGTTTCAAATCTGACATCCTAGGAGCCTTGGCTCCGAAGTAGAGGAAGCAGACTTTCCCGGTGAACATTTTATGCGTTCACAGTCTTCTTTATGCTTCTTAGAGCGGGGGTTGTGCCCCTGAAGTAGAAAAATCTGTAGACAGGGCCAAAGGAGGTGAAAGGCCCTTCAAAATCAGTTTGTTTTTCCTGTTGGCCAGTGCTCTTTGGTGAGACCCCTTTTAAATGGAGCAGGAGGCTTTGAGATGAGTAGGGATGAGACAATATAAGGGCTCCCTGTGGCCATCAGATAAGGGAATCTTGTGCCCACAGGAAGAGCACTTTTTAAAGCCTAAAGGCTTGTCAGACATTCTAGAAGAAAATGTAGAAAGGAGAGAGAAGAAAGGGAAAATAACTCCCCACCAAAGTGAAAACCTGCAGACATTAATTTAAACAAAATACTTTTTTTTTCTTTTTTTAAAAACAAACATGGGGTAGGAGGCAAGGAAAAATAGTAGTAGAAAAATTCTGCCAAAAAAAAAAAAGTTATTAGCCTTCGCTGTAAAACTCCAAAGGAGAGAGTTAGCAGACTGTAATGCGTCTCCTAACAGCAGCAAATGAGATCAGAGATAATCTGGGGGAAATGAGGCGTTATGGGTAGGGGGTGGAGCTCAAGCTTTGGAGCCTAAACTTTTGAAAGTGGTCAAGTCCAATCCGAAACCCACAGGTTGAGGAAGAATGAAAAAAAGAAGTTATGTACTCACCATAACATTCCATCTGAGTAGTTATACTTCATTTTTCTGCAACCTGTGGGTATTCGGATCCATATCGGATCCGAGCCGGCAACTTTTTTTCTAGCATCTGCTCCAAGCTCTGAGCTCCTCCCCCTACCCATAATGCACTACCATCTCCTATCTTCTCTCAGATCGAGTTTGCTGCAACTAAATACATAAGCAACTCAGCCCAATGAACCAAACCTGTATAGACAGGACAAGGTCTGGGGGACGGAGGGAGGGAAGGTTGCAGAAAAATGAAGTATAACTACTCAGATGGAACGTTATGGTGAGTACATAACTTCTTTATCTGAAGTAGTTAACTTCATTTTATTTGCAACCTGTGGGACCAAGTCCCCAGCTACTCCAATCCTGGGAGGTCCCTATGGAAGGATATTCCTGAGCACCGTAGAGCCAAAGAATGCTCTACCTCTAGAAATCAGATCTAATTTTAATGGGAAATGAAGGTGTGTGAATTGGCACAGGTCGCTGCTGCACAAATATCGTCCAAAGGAACCCTAGACCAAAAAGCAGCAGAAGTTGCCATGGACCTGGCAGAGTGAGCTTTAACAATACCAGGAGGAGATGAACCTTTTGCTTTGTAGACATGCGAAATGCAAAGAGTGATCCACCTGGCCAAAGAAACCTTAGAAATAGCCTTTCCCAGACAGGTTTTGGAAAAGGAAACGAACAACTGGTCATCTTACAGAATGATTTTGTTCTATGAAGATAGAAGCGAAGTTGTCTATGAACATCTAACAAATGAAGTTTGTATTTACCCTTATTTTGGAAGTTAGGAAAGAAAACAGGCAGATTAATGGACTGGTTTATGTTCGCTTCAGATGCCACTTTGGGTAAGAAGGAAGGATTAGTATGGAGAGAGACCCTATCCTTATGGAAGACCAAATAAGGAGGCACGGCAGACAGAGCTTGAAGCTCAGAAACCCTCCTAGCAGATGTAAAGGCAACTAGGAAAGCTGTCTTCCAGGATAAAAATTTTAAATCCACCGAAGCTGCAGGTTCGAATGGAGGAGCCACCAATGCCTGTAAGACAAAGGCAAGGTCCCAAGGGGGCACTGAATCCCTGACAGGAGGGCGCAACAAAAAATGCCTTTAAGAAAGCCCTTACACCGCCTAGAAGAGGCTAAGGCAATGTTGTCTTCAACATGAAAATTAGAAATTGCTGCCAATTGTACTTTCACTGTGGAGGAGCTAGCTCCTTGATGAAAAATGCCAGACAAGAAATCCAACACCGCTGGAACAGGGGCTGTAAAGGGATCTAGGTTTCTCTGAGGCCCAAATGGAAAAACGCTTCAATTTACTGCGATAAAGTTTCCAGTGGAATCTTTAAGAGAAGCCACCAGTATGGATTTTACCGGGGATGAAAGACCGGGAGTCCTGGCAATCAAAGGTCGGGCGGGCGGACACCCGAAGGATACGAGATTAGATCCGGGCAGGGATCCAGAATCCACTAAGTAGCTAAGAGATGAAACCAAAGGAACGGGAACCAAACCTGACAAGGCCAGAATGGGACAGTGAGGATAACTGCACCGCAGTCGGCAAGCTTTCTGAAGAAACTTCGGAGTGGCAATGGTGGGTAAGCATACAGAAGCCCAGGGGACCAAGCATGGACTAGAGCATCTCTGGGGGCTTCCCCTGGTGAGGGAATCAGGGTGAAGAACTCGCTGCATTTCACATTGGAAGGAGATGCGAAGAGATTGCAGCAAGGCTGACCCCATGCAAGGAATATCTCCTCTGCTACTGACAGTTTCAGAGACCACTCGTACGATATCAGAATAGCCCGACTCGATCTGTCCGCTAAAATGTTGGAGCACCCCAGGATGTGCATTGCTATCAGAAACCGACCGGTGGAGATCACCCACTCCCACACTCTCAAGGCCTCGCGACATAGGGGATAGGTTCTGGTTCCCCCCTGCTTGCTGATATGCCAGACAACTGACATGTTGTCGGACTGAATTGCAATCAATCAGAGAGGAAGGACAGTGTGAAAGGCTTCCAACGCTAAAAGCACTGCCCTCATCTCTAGAACATTTATGTGCAACTTGGTCTCTGACTGGGACCACGTGCCTTGGACTGTCTTTCCCAAACAGTGTCCCCCCCACCCGAGTTGGGAGGCATCCGTGATCACTGTGGCTTGGACTGGAGATGACGCGAAGGGGAGTCCTAATATCTCCAGTGAATTTAACCACCAAAGAAGGGACATCCTGCAAACGTGACTGATCCTGATCGGAAATTCCATGGTCAGTTCTAGCCAAGACCATTGAACAGCCAGAGTCCATTGAAGAACCCGCATATGAAGGCGTGCACAAGGGAGAATCAATATGGAGGCAGCCATGGAGCCCAGTGCCCGGAGAACCTTGATCGCCTTTGGAGACTTGAAGTTTGCTATCTGAGCTATGTGGCACCTGAGGTGTAAGATCCTGTCTGGAGTTAAGAATACTTTCATTTGCAAGGTGTCTAGCCATGCCCCAATGAAGTCTAAAACTTGTACTGGTTGTAATTGGGATTTCTGAACATGGACTGTAATCCCCAATAGATCTGCCTACCGAATGAAGTAGTCTCGGGCCAGAGAAAGCAGACACTTGTTGGGCGCAGCGAAGAGTCAGTTGTCCAGGTAAGGAAATACCTGAATACCCTGAAGCCTCAGGTGAGCCACTACAACTGCCATTATCTTGGTGAACACCCTGGGGGCTGTGGTGAGACCGAAGGGTAGGGCTCTTAACTGAAAATGACTGGCTCCCAGCCAGAAGCGCAGAAACCTCCTGGAGCTTCTGTGGATCTTGATGTGGTAGTTAAGCATCTTGGAGGTCTAACAAGCACATCCAGTCGCATTCTCGGAGATAAGGTAGAATGGTAGGGTGACCATCCGGAATTTCTGTTTGGCTACAGACAGATTCAGAGTTGACAGGTCTAGAATGGGCCTGAAGTCCCCTGTCTTTTTTGGCACTAAAAAGAACCTTGAGTAGACGCCTGATCCGGACTGGTCGGGGGGGACCTGTTCAATGGCTCGTTTGAGAAGCAGCTTTGAAACCACTAGAGCTGCGGCCTCCCTGTGAACGGGTGGAACATCCGGGAGCTGTTTTGGAATATTTGGAGCGGCAACAAATGGGATAGTGTAACCTCTGGATATAATCTGTAACACCCAGCGATCTGTCGTAATGGACTCCCATGCCGCTGGGTGTAAGGACAATCTTCCCCCGACTGCCTCCAGAGTAGGACAGCCGGGCAACCCCTCACGGTTGCTGACCGGGTCCATCAGGAAAAAGGTTCCCTAGACCCAAAATTCCTGGGACACCCTCTACCTCTGGATTGGTGTCGATCCTGTCCCCCTCTGCCTCTGGGGGAACAGTTGTCCTGAGAATCCCGGAAAAATTGAGATTTTCGGAACCACATCTTCTTCTTCTGCCCTCTGATTCCTAGAGAAGGACCGCTGAGGGTTAGAGAAGCGGATCCCGATGGCAGTCTTCCCATCCTTTTCGGACTGGACAAGTGTGTCACGTACTGTCTTCCCAAAAAGGGAAGAACCATCGTAGGGAGCATTAATAAACGACACCTTAAAAGGGTCTGCGCACTGACACAACCTGAGCCAGGCATGACACCTCATGGCTAGGCCTGTCCTGGCCACCCTAGCTGCTCCTTCCGTGGCATGGGAAAGGAGCCACATAGACTTGTTAGAGACTGACTTCAGAGTAGACATTTTCACAGAGAACAACTGTTTGCCCTGCGGCGATAAAGACTCTGGGGGCGACTTGGATGCAAGGTCTCGCTGATGCTGGATCACATGTGCCAAATAGTTCAGCGCATGGATTGAAAATGTCGCTGAGGAATAAACGCGCTTTCCAAACCTATCCACCGACCTGGACTCCTTGTCTGGAGGGTGGACTGAGGAACTCTCCTGTTCTAGTTCCTTTTTGGTGGCTGCTGCGACAACATAGCTTCAACTGGGGTTCCTTTTGACCAAGGTTGTCTGTCGGAAGGGGGAGATAAAATTTTGTCGGGGCATTTGGAGATGAGCTCTACGGTGTCAGGCTCCTTCCATGCCCGCGTGGTGATAAGGTCCACCAAGGGGGTCCACTGGCAGGGACACCCAGGAAGTAGATGGGCCCATGCCAAAGGCCTCCAGGAACACTGACTCATCCCCAGAAAGTTTTGGGGCTGACCAACCCCCCCTCTGGCAGAGGATCTCCATGAGTTCTCCGAAGGAGACTTCTTCGGGAAGTGACCTGGGGGAACCTTCTCCTTCATCTAAGTCAATGTCCGTAGTGAGGGACTCTGGGGAGTCCAAGTGCCTCCTTTTGCACTTGTGCCTACGGGGATCCTCTTCAGTGGGACACTCAGAAGAGGACTAGTGAGCCGCAGGGGGTTCCTCAGGGGGAATAACCTGGGGAACCTCTGGTACGGGCTGTCCCTGAAACAAAATGAAGGGAGTTGTTGCCAAATCCAGGGGTGTCTGGGTGGAATCCGAGGGGATGGGCTGGGGTCTCAATCCCTGGGAGAGAACCCTCTCCATCACTTCGAAGGCTGAAAGAGAGCACACCTCCTTTGCACCCAGCAAGGAAGACACTCTCCCCGGATCCGAAGCAGGGATCGGAGCCGAAGCAAGGGTAGCCTGAGGTCCAAGGAAATGGGTCAGATCCGAAAAAAGGCGGCGCCAAAGAATCAATTCCCTCGGGTCCAACTTCCTGTCCGCGGCTCCGAGAGTCACTCGGATCCGAACTAGTCGGATCCGAGGAACTCAAGGTAACAGCCGGAGTCGAGGTTGGGGGAACAGTCCACGCCGAACTACCAGCTCGGAAAATCCTCGTATCCAAGAGCCCTGAAGCCGAAGCACGGATCAGGTAAGGAGAGATGGGGTGGAAAAAGGGCATGGAGGTCCCCCCTACAGAGGGAGAGGGGCCTGGCAAGACTCATCTGTATTTGGGTCTGAATGAATCTCTGCATCATCCTGTCCATGTCTAAATCTGATAAGCTCCAAGTCGATCGCAAAGTAGCCACCGACTCGGATCTGGCTGGTCTGTGCAGTGAGGGGGAGGAAGGCCTCAGATCCGAAGGTTCCAATGGTTCCGGTGAAAAACGACGAGACCAGAGCCGTGGAGAAACTGGCCTCATGGACTTACACAGGGGACTAAGGAAGAGCTCCCTGTCCGAGGATTTCTTGCGAGGTTTGTCCCTTTTCTTGTCCCTATCCTCCTTGTGCCTTTCTCTGTCCTTCTCCTTGTCAGCTACACTGACTGTAGCTTTTTCCTTGCTTGACCCAACACCAGAAGAAGAGGAAGTTTGAGTCCCTGTCTGGGTGGGAGGTTGAGTACTAGGTACCGTGGCCATGGCAGATTCCAGCATGGATGCGGGGAGAAGGCCTTTAGCTACTAATTTGGCCTTCCATGAGGGCTCTAGGATTGAACCCAGTGCAGACTGCATATTGTGTCGACAAATGTGACACTCCCAAACAAATAACACAGAGTGTGACCATCAGCCGGGGAGAGCTTATGGCCACACATTGTGCATTTTTTAAACACATATTTTGGCTGACCAGCCATGGCCCTTCACCAAACTCCACTACCTACTAAATCACCACACACAAAACACACGCAGGGGAAGGGCAGGCCTAACGACTACTCTACAGAGTTTTACAACAAAAAAATTTTTTTTTTTTTTTTTACTTTGACTAACCGACGAACAAGCAATATACTAGTGGGGGAGGAAGGGAAACTATTAACTCAGACACACTGAGAGACTAAGAAATAATAAAACTTACTATCCTGAGCTCAGAGCGAAGGAGACCACGATGCACACTACTGGCGCGCCAAACGAGATCTGAGGGAAGGTAGAAGATGGTAGTGCATTACGGGTAGGGGGAGGAGCTCGGAGCAGATGCTAGAAAACAAGTTGCTGGCTTGAATCCGATACGGATCCGAATACACACAGGTTGTAGATAAAATGAAGTTAACTACTTCAGATTGACAGATTACTGAAATTACGGTCTTAATTCTACATAAATACACAAATCCCACCAATCCAAGACTGCATATTAACATTAACATGCTTCTTTACTAGTCTTTGTCTTGCTAGACTATAAAGCCTGGATCTTAACTAAAGCACTTGCACACGTACGGCAGTCACTGATAAGACTCCCTTCACCTCACATTTGAAATACCCCTGACTGCACACTAAACAAAACTTCTCTACCACATAACATGCAATTTACAATATGATCTTTATACAACAAAAATGTTTTTTTTTTTAGTTACAGCTTCATTCCCAACAGTATAATTCTAAACATTAATGAAATGGGTTGAATTCTTTACCATTCACCCATGAGTTTAACAGTCAAAATTCTATTGCTCAACCACTTTCTTATAAAGCATTTCCCACATCTGTTCCTACATCCAAGGATATTAATGCTTTAGTTTCTCATTTATTCACTATCTTCAGTGTTGCCGATTTCCTTCCTAATCATCCTCATCTCTCAACACCAGCTGCGGTTTCAAATCCAAGGTATGCCATTCCTCTAGACAGCTCCTGTGCTCTCTCTCTCTCTCTCAAACATTTTCCTTTGAAACAATGGAAGAGGTTTCACTGACAGTCACTCTATGAACTTTGTTAACAGAAGAATGGGAAGCAAAATTCAATTCTGCTTCCTGGCACACTTCTTTCCTCCTTAGCCTGTTCTGCATTACAAAATGTATTTGTGATCAAGGGAAAAATTATTCAGAAAACAGCTGGACACATCAGCTTGAATTGCACACCTACTTCGACATTCAGTGACTGCTGGGATAAGCTTACCCCTGAGCTACCTGATTTGCAGTGAATAATCTTTTTGCACAGTCTCCAGTTTTTAATACTTTTCCTTTCTGACACAATTTTCTCAAGTTAAACTCTTTCTGCTGATATGACTGCATCTTTAGTAACATAGGGCTTGGCCGTTTCTTATGGCAGGTTGGAACACACACACAAATGTGCCCTTTCAATTAACAAATCCTGTTGTGGAATACCATTATAACTGTTTGTGTGTTTTCATAAAATATGGTCTTGACCTTCCCAGTTTCTCTGGCTCTGCAGTAAATCTCATGGTTTCTCTGGGTGCCAAGTTTTACTCTGAGACCGCTCTTAAAGCCACACAGGCTTTTGTTCTGATTTTTGCAGTTTTATCAGTTTACCTGAATAACTAGTTCAAACTTGTATTTTTCTAGCCTTTTAATTGAGTTGATATACCCTTTCTGCATTTTATTTTAAAAATATCAAGTTATATTTAGTGCATTCTTCCTATAAATTTCTGAAGCCATGCCGTTATCAAAGCAGAAACTTGAACTGCTTTTTTACTAAAAAGCTGCGAGATACTTTCCAGCCAGAGTTCTCAGACTCTTGGGTGCTTACTAGGTCATCTATGGTTAATGACCTTAAAAAGCCTATTCTTCCATGGTAGTTTTTAGTTCTTACATTTTGTATACAAATAACACTGAGGTAGACCAAAGGAGGACAGGTTGGGAAATTTCATGGTTTTCCTCTAGCCATGAGACAGGGGTGCTAAACAGGAGGTGAATTTGTGGTTAGCCATCCATTCATTCACATTAAATCAGATTATAAAATGAAGTACTTTGCTCTATTCTCTTCTCCTTTCTGCTTTATTTTCTCACACATTCTTAACATTTCTTCTTTGCTGGTACCCATACACTGGGATTACCAGCCACTGACTGGATTTTATCCAAAGTGAGTTCCGATGCCTTTTTTTTCTTAGGTTCGGTTCATAGTTTCCTTCTTCAACAGTGGGAGAGCTCAAAGGCAACCCGCTGACCTAATTACTATAAAATGGAAATCAAAGTCTAAATCAACTTTATTACAAGTTGAGAAAATATTAACAGACATAAATAAACAGGAACCGGGATCTTTAGAAAAGGGTAGGAGCAAATTACATAGGAAAAAATGGGAAATGTGGGGTCAATATGTGCAGAGGAGGAACGAGGTTTAAAAGAAGGCATGATCTGAATGAGTGCTGACAGTGACGGGACATATTAAAAATAACATATAAAGTGTGCAACTACAGTTATGTCTGCACTGCTTGAAATGTAGAATGCTTGCAACCGAGATTGTGTTGCTATAGTTTATTTTCATTTACATAAAATAGAAGTTATGTACCTACCATAACGTTCCATGTTAGTTGTCTTCTTCTCGCCTTCTTTCTTGCTGGATGGGTTCGGAGCCGAACCTCGGCTCTGACTCGGCCACTCTAAAAGCTCGAGAGCTAGTTCCACCGGCTCGAGGCTCCCCTTTTATCCCACAATGCTAGGCGGTAATACCTCAGATCTCGTTTGTAAGCTAAGCTCAGCTAGTAAAAATCCAGAAACTGGAAAAGGGGTAACCCACCTCTATAGAGTGACAGAAAGAAGGTGACCTAAAACCTGACGAGGGAATATATATATATGTTACAGTACATATATATATATATATATATATATATTAAAAAAAAAAAAATATATATATATATATATATATATATATATATATACACACAAATAGAGGTGGTAGGAAAATAAAGGTCACAATCAAACTCCTCTGGGTCTGTCCAGGCTAGGGGGAAGGAGGGTGGGACGCAAGAAAGAAGGCGAGAAGAAGACAACTAACATGGAACGTTATGGTAGGTACATAACTTCTATATGTTAAGTTGTCTATCTCGCCTTCATTCTTGCTGGATGGGACCGCGTCCCTAGCACCTTGTCCCGGGTGGTCTATCGGAACAGACTCTTGAGTACAGTGGAACCAAAGTTGGCTCTGTGTCTAGAAGCTAAGTCCAACTTATAGTGAGAAATGAAAGTATGGGGAGAAGCCCAAGTAGCTGCAGCACAAATCGAGTCAATAGGCAGCCTGTCTTGGAAAGCTATGGATGTAGCCAAAGCTCTAGTTGAATGAGCCATAGGTTTGTTTGGTAACTGTTGATGCCTGATCTCATATACAAAAGAAATCAAAGTAGTAAGCCATCTGGAGAGAGATACTTTAGAAACTGGAAGGCCCTTTCTGCCTTCTGCATAAGAAACAAATAGCTGATCAGACTTTCTAATTTGTTTGGTCCTGTCTAAGTAATACCTTAATTGTCGATGAACATCTAACCAATGTAATTTTTGTTCTGACCTGTTGGAATAGTTAGGAAAGAACACAGGAAGGTCAATGGTTTGATTTAGGTTTGCCGGAGAGGCTACTTTAGGTAAGAAGGATGGGTTGGTACGTAAGGATACCCTATCCTTATGAAACAAAAGGTAAGGGGATCGACTACAGAGTGCATGAAGTTCAGAGACTCTTCTAGCCGAAGTAATGGCTACCAAAAAGAGTGTTCTCCAGGATAGCAATTTCATTGAACACGAAGCCGCAGGTTCAAAAGGGGGAAGAATCAAAGATGTCAGAACCAAGTTAAGGTCCCAAGGAGGAGGAGGATTTCTAATAGGAGGCTTGAGGAGAAAAACTCCCTTCAAAAAGGCTTTGCAAAGTTTGTGAGACATGATGGCAGACTGAGATTCCAACATGAAAGTTAGATATGGCTGCCAGTTGGACCTTAATTGTAGAAGGAGACGAACCTGAGTGGAAAAGTTCGGCTAAGAAATCAAGGACTGATTGAATAGAAGCAGTGAACGGGTCTATGTCCCTTCCCTGCGCCCAATAGGAAAAACATTTCCACTTACTAAGATAAATCTTTCGAGTGGAGGTTTTATGAGAAGCTATTAAAATATCTCGAACCGAGTGAGATATTAGAGGAAGCCTGGCTAGGGTTGGAATTGGAGGAACCATGCAGTGAGGTTCACAGAGAGGGGAGGGAGCGATGTAACTGACCCGACTGATGGGTCAAAAGATCTGGAACTGGGTCCAGATGCCAGGGTTGCTCCAACAGAAAACGGTGTAGAAATGGGAACCAAACCTGTCGAGGCCAGTATGGAGCAATGAGGATCATGGAAGCTTTCTGAGCGATGGCTTTCTGTATCAATTGAGAAATCAGTGGGAAGGGAGGAAAGGCATACAGAAGTCCCCGGGGCCAATCTTGGACTAGAGCATCTCTGCTGGGATGGCCTGGTTGGGGAAAGAGAGTGAAATAATTTTCGCACTTGCTGTTTTGGGGAGTAGCAAAAAGGTCGCAGCAAGGCCGGCCCCACTTTAGAAAAACTTTCTCCAACACTGAATTTTTCAGAGACCACTCGTGAGGCATGAGAATAGCTCTGCTCAATTTGTCCGCAATGACATTGGACTTCCCGGGAATGTGCGTTGCTATCAGAAACCGCTAAGAAGAAATCGCCCATTGCCACAGTCTGAGTGCCTCTCGACATAGGGGGTAGGATCTGGTTCCGCCTTGTTTGTTGATGTACCACACTACAGACATGTTGTCTGTCTGAATTGCTATCGTTCCTATGGGAAGAGAGTCTTGAAGGGCCTGCAACGCTAAAAGCACTGCTCTCATCTCTAGAACATTTATATGCAAGTGGCGTTCGTAAGGTTGCCATGTGCCCTGGACCGTCCTGCCCTGATAATGTCCCCCCCACCCGATCAGGGAGGCGTCCGTTGTCAGAGTAGCAACCGGAGGGGGAGGAACAAAGGGTCTTCCTAACAAAGAGCTGGGGGGATATAATCCACCAAGAAAGGTGATTCCTGCATGATTGAGTTATCACAATGGAGTGGGACATCGGAAGTTGTTGGTATGACCATTGTGTGAAGAGCATCCATTGTAAGATTCTCATGTGTAATCTGGCTAATGGAAGAAGAGGGATAGCAGCCGCCATTATCCCCAGTACCTTCAGGGCCAGTCGGGCTTTGATTTTGTTGCTGTGGAGGAGAAGAGAGACTTGTTTGTGTATATCTGCTATCCTCTGGTCTGTGAGTCTGGCTGACATGCTGACTGTGTCCAGATTTGCGCCTATGAAGGTAATAGCACAACAAGGCGACAAAACAGACTTTTCGCAATTTATTGAGATACCTAGCTTTCGACATGTGTGAAAAGTGTAGTCCCTGGCAAGTAGCAGAAGATGCTTGGTGGGGGCTGTAAGGAGCCAGTCGTCTAAGTATGGAAACACCTGGAATCCTTGACGTCTCAGATGAGAGGCGACCACTGCCATGCATTTGGTAAACACCCGGGGGGCTGTGGTGAGTCCAAAGGGCAGGGCTCTGAATTGAAAATGACTGGTTCCCAGCCTGAAGTGGAGAAATCTCCTGGAGTGTCTGTTCATTTTTATATGGTAGTACGCATCCTGGAGGTCTATAGAGCACATCCAGTTGTCCTGCCCCAATAGGGGTAGGATGGACTGCAGTGTGACCATCCGAAATTTTGTTTTCTTGACAGACTTGTTCAAGTTGCTGAGATCCAAAATGGGTCTCCAGTCCCC
Source organism: Protopterus annectens (assembly GCF_019279795.1). Taxonomy (NCBI): domain Eukaryota; kingdom Metazoa; phylum Chordata; order Ceratodontiformes; family Protopteridae; genus Protopterus; species Protopterus annectens. The sequence goes on from NC_056750.1 coordinate 509,784,320, forward strand.
TGTTTTCTTTGGAACCAAAAAGAATTTGGAGTAGATTCCGGATCCTTGCTGGTCTGCTGGAACTGGTTGAAGGGCTCTTTTTGCAAGCAACTTTGATATTTCTAATGCTGCTTGCTCCCTTTGAGTGGGTGGAACGTCTGGAAGGGATTTTTTTGATTGTTTTGGAATGCGAAAGAATGGGATCGAATAGCCTTCGGAAATGATAGACTGTACCCACTTGTCTTGAGTTAGGGATTGCCAGGCTTCTGGGTACAGTGATAATCTTCCCCCGACTGCCTCCGAAGGTGGACAGTCGGGCAACACCTCAGGGATGCTGAAAGGGCTTGTCAGAAAAGGTTTCTCGACTGCCCTGATTCTGCGGACCCCCCCTGCCTCTAGGGCGGCGTCTACCATTATTGTTCCCCCCTCTGCCTCTAGAGGGGAACCGACTCTGTGCGTCAGGCAAAGCTCCTTGAGATTGTTTATGAACCACATCTTTCCCCCCTTCTGGCCCTTGGGGTAAGGCCTAGAAGGAGTAGAAAAACGGACTCCCACGGCAGAGAGAGTTTTGCCATCAGTCTTGCACCTTGTCAGGGTTTCTTTCACTTGAGGACCAAAAAGGGACGATCCATCAAACGGGGAGTTAGTGAAAGACGTCTTGAAAGGGTCCGCAAAATTGCATAGCCGCATCCAGGCATGCCAGCGTAAGGCCACACCTGTACCTGCGGCTCTGCTCGCTCCATCAGCCGCATATGAAAGGAGGCACATGGAGGAGTTAGCTATCGAATTGAGGGTAGCCAGCTGAAAGTTCATCTTATCCTGAAAACCCGCGGCTGTTGGATCCTTTAACATCTCACTCGCTTCCTTGATCAAGTTTCTCTGAAGACGAGAAAAATGACAGAGGTAGTTCAGCGAATGCATAAAAAAGGTCGCTGACGAGAACATCCGCTTCCCGTACTTGTCCATAGTCCTAGATTCCTTGTTAGGAGGATGGACGAGCACTGAAGGATCAGCTAGTTCCTTCTTGGTGGCAGCAGCCACCACCACAGCATCCACAGAGACTCCTTTGGTCAAAAATTGTTTGTCTGCTGGGCCGTAATAAACTTTGAAGGTCTCCTGGGGGTGGGGTCCACAGAGTCAGGAGCCGTCCAGGCCTTTTTGCTACCACCTGTATGAGGGGGTCAAAGGGAGGGGACACCCAGGAGGTGGAAGGGCGAGAGCCGAACGCCTCAAGATACACAGATTCATCCTCTGAAGGGTTGAGGGCTGGCCAATTCCCCCTCTGTTTTAAGATCTCCAGGATGTCTGCAAAGGAGACATCTTCAGAAGGGGAACTGGGGGGAACCTTCAGAATCCTCTAAATCCCTGTCAGAGGTGACAGACTCAGGTGAGTCGATATGATTCCTCTTGCACTTTCTCTTCCTAGGGGGCTCTCCTGCCAGTTCAGGAGAGGCCTCGGAAGAGGAGGAGATCCCCACTGGGGAATCTTGAGGAGCTGGCTCTCTGCGATCCGGGATGAGGGAGTGAGCAGAAATTACCTGAGGCACCATGGAGGGAGGGGCGGACGGAGCCGACTGTGGAGTTGAACCAAGTTCTAACACACTCCGCATGACCTCGAAGGCACCCCTGGCAGGCAGAGCCAGAGGTCTCCGCTCCGAAAAGCTGAAAACCTCCCCCGGCACCGACAGTGATGGCTCCGAGGCCGATGTCGGAGCCGAACTCACCAACGCCGAAGCACAGAGAGGAAGAGTGGGGTCGGACAAGGGTCCGATGCCACTCACCCCCTCGGAGCCGACGAGGGAAGTCCGGCACCGAGATTCCTCCAATGAAGAAATCGAAGCAGACGACGGTGCCGAAGACAATTGTATCGGCTCCAACGCCGCCACAGTCTCGGTCCGAACGCCCGGCCGAACTCAAAGGAGTCGGAGGAGGAACATTTTGAGTGATAGGGTTAACCATCGACTGATGAGTCTGGCTCTGAAGCATCTGGGCCAGTGCCTCGGACTTAAGAAGTCGACTCACCACCCTCTGAAGGTCATGATCTGAAAGTCTGGACGACCTAGAGGAGTGAGACCTATGGCTCCATTCAGCCAGCAAGGGAGATGCTGGAGCCGAATGAACGGAGCCAATAAACGGTGACCTAGACCTTTTCCTAGTTGTCGGTTCCGATAACCTTATCGGAGCCGACTCAGTGATGTCTAACACCTCGGCTCCGGCCGGAGCCGAGGAAACAGAAGAAATACGTGTTCGAGCCCCATCGGCGTTGGAACAGACTTCGAAGCCCCAGGTGACGACTCAGAAGCTGGAGCCGACAACCTGGTAGGCTTCGAGGGTTTGCCCGAAGATAGAGTCGGGGGACCCTCAGGCTTCAATAAGCCTCGTAAAATAAGCTTATTTTTTCTTTCCTGCAGGACTCTAGGGCTGAAGCCATGGCAAACAGCACAAGAGTCCTGCAGGTGCAAAGGTCCCAGGCAGTACACGCAAGAAGTGTGACCGTCTGTCAGAGACATCTTCTGACAGCACGAGTCACACTTCTTAAAGCCTGAGACCTTTGATTCTTTAGACATTACTAAAGATATAAAGTGTAATCACACACACTGACACAAACACACCGATTACACTAACTGAAAATTAAATTAAACTAATTAAGCAAAAAATTAGTTTTTAGTTCCCTACAAAAAACACACACACACTCCACTACTAGGAGGGGGAGGGAAGGGCCAGAAGGCCTAAGGAAAGAACTCCTAAGTTCTTGAAGTAAAAAGGGGAAGAAACTGGAGGGAATGGATAGAAAACTACTTAACTTTGGTAAATATAAGGAAAAACTAAGTTAAAGGGGTTTTAAATAAGTTTTAGATTGCTCTAAACAAACTAACCTGAAGCCGGTTGGAATAACGCACCTCGATCTCTGTAGCGGCAAACGAGATCCGAGGTATTACCGCCTAGCATTGTGGGATAAAAGGGGAGCCTCGAGCCGGTGGAACTAGCTCTTGAGCTTTTAGAGTGGCCGAGTCGGAGCCGAGGTTCGGCTCCGAACCCATCCAGCAAGAATGAAGGCGAGATAGACAACTTAACATTGTAAGTTTCCGTAGATCATATGTGATAATTATATAAAGACACGCCTTGTGTTGTGTAAACTATTAAAGTACTTTTCTCACCCATTTTCCATATGTATCAGCAATATTAAGTGCCCACCCAGCAAACCAGTTTTGTTAGAGTACATTTTACCTATAAAAACTACTCTTAGTACTGAAACCTGTAACAAAGTGTGGCTAAAACAAGGCCGTTGTGCAGATAAAAACTTACAGCAGCCCATTTTCATGGTAAATACCACCACTATCAAATCTAAGCACAATCTAACCTAGTCTAGTACCCAGCCCCACAGACTATCACAGACCACATCTGTATAACCCAGTCCATAACCTACAGCAGACCATCCAAATACAATCCGGAACAACATGGATATGCATTTCCAAACGTTTCCATAGCCAACTTGGTAGATATGGGCACTCTGAAAATGTAGCAACTGCCTCATGTTCACAGATAACAATTTAACCCTTAAAAAAATAAGTACAATTTGCAAGAGATGCACACTCAATTTCAATGGATGCAAAAATCTCGCACTACATCCATCACAAAATGCTCTACAGATACGTGTGTGCACACACATGGATGTGCGCACCCAAACACAGATGCATGCTCACAGAAGCACACACAGGCGCGCGCGCACACAGAGACGCACACCCCCCCCAACTTATGCCAAGGCACTAATAAGCAATCTTCACAATCATTGAAGACCTCCTAAGTAAATAAACTGGCATACCTACTCTCCGCAATCTTTAAAGTACTCATCAAAAGCAACACCAAACACACATACACCTCCACCCAGTGGAGCCTCAAGAGCAAAGCCCATAAAGCAAGCAATCATTAAACAGGACTCTTGTCATAAGGACTACTCCCATTGTATGATGCACACATGCCACTCACCAGATTGAACAATAAGATAACAGGTAGTGACTGATCTGGAGTCAGGATCCACCCAGTAATCCACACACTCAAGTCACTACACCACAGGTACCAATATAAATTCTATCACAGTCTAACGTGGGTGTTAATGACAGGAGATGTACCGCCTTGGACCATATGAAGGCAGACATTGATCTCTCTGAATAAGAGTCTCAGGCTGTTATGTGCCTTGCATTGAGCAGCAGTCTACCTTCAACAATTATGCCACAGTATGCACAAAAGATGATTCTCCAATAACTGGCTTTGTTTCTGGTGTCTTTGTGGGTGGTTTCAGTATCTGTCAGAATGGGACATATGGTTAAAACCACTCTGCTTTGCCCCTCCCCCACCAGTCTTCCAAATCCAAGTTAAAACTTTGAAATGGACAGCAGTCACAAATGCAGTCTGTTTTTCCTATTAATGTGACTGTTGTAAATTTTTGACTCTGATGATGCCTGGATTGTAAAAGGCGAAAGCGCCAAGTCTCTGGTGATTTTATCGTATTAAAGTGACTGCTTCTTGTGCAAAAACAAGTTTGTTTGCCTGTTTTTTTTTTTTTTTTTACTAAGTTAAAACTTTATCCACCCCAATAGGGCCTGTTTAGGCCATGCCAAATTGACAAACCTACTGACAAACCAAATAAGACCAAAAGAAACCTAAAGGTGTTACTGCTCAATGTTAAGAGCCTAAACAAGAAAAGTACAGTTGTGTACACTTACCATAAATGTAGATGAGTGTAGTCACTGTTGCAGTCATCACACTTGGGTCATTTGCCTGCAGGTAGCCCTCAGTCGGCCTGAATACCAGAGACTTAGTATTTCTGCATCAGTTGCTGTCACTCCAGGACTGACGTAAGGTCGTCAAGGGTATAAAAACAGGCAGCTGACGCTATTACATCAGTTTTTTTTGCCTCAAATGTCAGGAGCCCCCAAAGAGGGAGCTAAGTTATGGTGGAAAAATCACCACCAGTAAAAAGTAAATACCAATAGCCCTGTAAGGGACGAGTAATAGAGATAGAGAAGGAGAGAGAGAGAGAGAGACAGACAAGGGGGCTGGAGGGTGGGAAACCAGGATTGCAACAGTGAATACACTCAAACATCTACATTTATGGTAAGTGTACACAACTGTACTATGTTCTTCATGTTTCACTGTTGCACTCATCACACTTGGGTTGATGCCCAAAGCTGAAGAATGGGTGGAGGCAGTAAAGAAGAGTTAGGGCTGGCTAGTATGCCCTGCAGGACTGCTGTAGCAAAACCCACCCTGGATTTGGAAAAGATAGGCAGGTGGTAATGCTTGGTGAAGATATGAACAGAACTCCAGGTAGCAGCCTCCAGAATGTCCCTGGTAGGGACTCCCCTGAGGAATGCTGTAGAGGTAGAAGTTGCCCTAGTGGAATGTGTTCTGACCCCCTGTGGGGTTGGTTTCCCATGGTGTTTGTAACAGAAGTGGATACAGTGTGCTATCCATTTGGGAATAGTTTAGATATGGCCTTGCCCTCTGCCCCTGGTGCAAAACGGATTAGTAACTAGTCAGATTTTCTGAAGGGCTTAGTCCTGTCAAGGTAGAATCTGAGCTGTCTGTGCACATCCAAAGAGTGCATTATCCTTTCCCCTTTATTTTGAGGATTAGGAAAGAAGGTTGGCAAATGGACAGATTGGTTGAAAGCTACACTGGACACCACTTTAGGCATGAAAGTAGCGTTAGTTCTTAGGGATACCCTGTCAGCATGAAAAATAATGAAGGGATCCACAGCCATAAGTGCTTGTAGCTCAGACACTCTTCTAGCTGAATTGATGACCAGAAGCAAGGCTGTTTTCCAAGAGAGGAATTTTAACTCTGCTGATGCTGCAGGCTCAAAGGGAGGGAGTGAGAGCTTTTCCAGTACAAAGTTAAGGTGCCAAGTGGAAGTGGGTGCTCTTCTTGTTAGCCTTAAATTGTTGGCCCCTCTCAGGAACTGTTTGATGAGAGGGTAAGAGAAGATAGGTGGCTCAGTGCTGTAATGAGCTGAGATGGCAGAGGCATGGATCTTAATGGAAGAGAAGGAAAGGGCTCTGTGGAGTAGATCTGCTAGGTAATCCAGGATTAGAGAAGGATGGGAGAGCCGTGTCCACTCCTTTTGATAGAATCCAGGAACAATACATTTTCCACTTAACATAGGATTTCCTTGTACTGGGTATTCTGGATTCCAGAATAACATCCAGTACCTGCTTGCTTAGGCTGGTCACTGGGTGAGAATTCAAGGAATAAGCCAGGCTGCAAGGTTCAGGGTTTGCAGCTGCGGGTGAAGGATCTGTCCCTCCTGCTGAGTGAGGAGGGTTGGGATCGGAGGTAGATGCCATGGTGGCACCAGTGACAGGCTGGGCAGTAGTGGTTACCAGTGCTGGCGTGGCGAGTTTGGGGCAATCAGGATTGCCCTTGGTCTGTCCCGTCTTATCTTGAGTAATATTTTTGAAAGAAGAGGCAGAGGGGGAAAAGCATAGATTCAGAGGTTTACCCACTGGAAGGATAGGGCATCCACTTTATATACCCTGCTGTGAGGTGTCATGGTGCAGGATTTGCTGATCTGGTGATTGTAGGGGGAGGCAAAGAGGTCCACCTCCGGTAACCCAATTTCAGGGTTAGCAGGCTGAAAGTGCTGGGGTCTAACTGCCACTCATGTGGGTCTAGGAAATTTCTGCTCAAGTCTGCCAGAGAATTTTGTTTGCCTGGCAGGAACTGAGCTTGCAGATGAATATGCATGTCAAAGGCCGTGTTCCACAGCGTCACGGCTAGCCTGCAGAGTGGGTTCTCCCCTACTTATTGATGTACCACATAACTGTGGTGTTCTGTTTTTATAAGCAGGGGTCCTGGTGAGACTAGAGATCTGAAAGCTTTCAGAGCGTGCTGAACACCTACCATCTCTTTTTGGTTGATGTGCAGACGAATCTGACTTGGGCTCCAGTGGCCCTGAATGCACTTGTCCCTCAAATGTGCAACCCCAGGCATAGTCTGATGATGAGTCTGTTGGTGTCTGGCCGGTGTGGGGTTGTGTAAAGGGAAGCCCCCCTGTTGTGGTTGCATGCTGCTGCCCACCAGAGAAACTCTGTCCTTAGACAAGGAATGATAGGTATGATGGTTTCCAGGTCCTGAGAATGTTGGCACCAAAGACTTAAGTACCACTGAAGTTTCCTCATATGCAGTCTGGCATATGGAATTAGTAGAATGCAAGAGGCCATGAACCCTAGAGCCTGCAGGATTTTCCTTGCAGATAGCTGGGTTCTGGTGGCCATTTGAGTGAAGTAGCCTGTTAGGCTTGTTTATCTGTAGTAAGGAATGCCATCTGGGAGGCTGCGTCCAAGCTTGCTCCCAGGAATACAATCTTTTGATTGGGTACTAGTTTTTATTTCTTTTCGTTGATAGTGTACCCCAGGGAGTTCAGAAGGTTGTTTACAAATGTCAGGTGCTGAATCACCTTTTCCTGACTGTCTGCCTGAATCAGGCTATCATCCAGGGGTATCTTTGAATATTTCTCTGTCTGCAATAGACAATGGCTGGAGCCAGGCATTTTGTCAAGACTCTTGGAGCAGTGGATAAGCCAAAGGCAGTGCAGAGAACTGATACTACATATATCCTGGCCTGAAATGCAGATATTTCCTGCATGATTCCCTGATAGGGATGTGCAGATAGCCTTCTTTTAGGTCTAGGGTGGCTAACTAGGCCTCTTTGGACAGCATAGGAAGAAGCTGCTGAAGGGTGAGCATTTTGAATTTTGGTACCACCAGGAAGGTGTTTAGAATGGAAAGGTATAAGATTGGGTGCCAAGTGCCCTCTTTTCTGGGTACCAGGAAAAGTCTGGAATAAAACCCTTGACCTATATGTTATGCAGGAACAGGGTGAATTGCCCTTATAGAGAGCAGGGATTGAACATGATTTTGTGCCTCTGCCCACTGGTTTGGAGGAATGTCTGGGAACCCTTTTGGGGTTGGCAGTGTGTGGAAGTAAAATTTGTACTCCTGGGATACAATGTTGAGGACCCATTGGTCTTTGGTGATGGAGGTCCAGTTTCTTGCATGGTGGGCAAGTTTTCCTCCTAGGGGCACGAGCAATTGGGCAGAGGTGAGGAGTGGAGTTGAGAAATTGTGAATTTTTTCCATAATGGGGTGGCTTAGCACTCCCTGTTTTAGAAGTAGAGGTACTCCATTGCTTAGATCTCTGCATACCCTGAGACTGTAATCTGGGGGGGGGGGGGGTCCGTTTCCCGTGGGTCCAGTTTGAGATGGCCTTGAGGGGGCCGGAAAGGACCAATGTTTCGAGGGGCAATGCCTACTGAATCTTGGAGGCTGCACCTGCAAAAAAAATTGTCTGCATAGGCTTAGCCTTTTCTTCTATCTGTTTTAGAACCTCTTCTGCTTTTGTGCCAAACAAATTGTCCTTATTCAAATGAGCGTCTAGTAATTTTGATTTGACATGTTCTGGCAAGATCTGTTCGTTAAGCCAAGCATGCCTTCTCAGTACAGAACCAGTGACTGCTGCCATGCAAGATGCTTCTAGGGCATCAAACCCACATTGCAAGGTGTGCTTGCTGACTTGCCTTGCAGAATGTATAAGCTCTTGTAATTCTTTATTTCCTGCACAGTCTGTAAAGGTAGATCATTTTTCCTTAAGTTCCATAATATGTTGCTGGTATTTCAGCACGTGAAAAGTACAGTTTTGTACCTACCATAAATGTAGATGTTTGAGTGTAAACACTGCTGCAGTCATTACCCTTTGGTTATCCTGCCATCAGGTGGTTCCGCAGTCGGCCAGAGTTCCAAAGTCTTGATCCGGCGTCGGCTGCTGTCGCCTCAGGTACGACAGGGGTATACAAGATGCAGCAGATGCCATTTTCTTCAGTTTTTCTTGCCCCAGATGTCAGGTGCCCCCAAATAGGTAGACAATTCAAATTGCTTGTAAAATATACAAAAGAAAAAGCAAACAAACATTTTTAGTTACCAGCAAATACTCCCCATAGGTAATAAAGGGTAGATGACATAGGTAAGTACTAGAAAGTAAGAGGGGAAGGAGGGAGAGTAACGTGGACTGCAGCAGTGTTTACACTCTAACATCCACATTTATGGTAGGTACAAAACAGTACTATGTTCATCGTGTTACACGGCATTAGGGGTGGCTATAAGGCCCTGCAGTACAGCAGTGGTGAAGCCAGCTCTGGATTTGGAGTATAGAGGCAAATGGTAATGTTTGGTGAAGGTATGCACAGAACTCCATGTTGCTGCTTCCAAAATATCCTTGGTAGGTACTCCTCTAAGGTAGGCAGTTGAAGTGGCTGTTGCCCTGGTGGGAGTGAGATCTAATGCTACTAGGTACAGGTTTCCCATGGCGGGTATAGCAGAAATGTATACAGTGTCCTATCCATTTTGAAATAGTCTGCTTTGAAATGGCTTTTCCCTGTGCTCCTGCAGCGTATGCTACCAATAATTGCTCAGATTTTCTGAAAACTTTGGTTTTGTCCAAGTAGAAGTGTAACCATCTGTGAATGTCCAAAGAATGTAGTAGTCTCTCCCCTTTGTTCTGTGGTTTTGGATAAAAAGTTGGCAAGTGAATAGTTTGGTTTAGAGCCACACTTGATACAACCTTTGGCATAAACATAGGGTTAGTTTTTAAAGACACCCTGTCCTGGTGGAAGATGAGGAAAGGTTCCACTGCCATTAGTGCCTGTAATTCTGAAACTCTTCTTGCTGATGTTATTGCCAGTAGTAGAGCAGTTTTTCAAGAGATGTATTTTAATTCTGCTGTGTTAGCTGGCTCAAAAGGAGGTAAAGTTAATTTTTCCAAAACAAAGTTGAGGTCCCAAGTTGGTGTAGGTGCTCTACGGGAGGTCTTATGTTTTTAGCCCCTCTGAGGTGCTGTTTGAGCAAAGGATTAGAAAAAAAATTGGTGGATCCGTGTTGTAATGAGCAGAGATAGCTGAGGCGTGGATCTTGATGGATGAAAAAGAGAGACCCTTGTCCAGCATCTCAGTTAAAATATTGAAGTATCTGAGGAATGTTTGGGACAAGAGGGTCAAGGCTGTGTGCTTGGTTCCAGGCACATAATCTCTTTCATTTATCCGAGTATGCTTTCCTGGTGCTAGGCCTTCTGGCCTCCAGAATGACATCCATAACAGCTTTGGAGAGAGGTATTGCTTGCTTGACTAAGGAATTTTCCATGCAGCTAGATTTAAGGTCTTTAGCTGGCTGTGAAGTATCTGATTGTTGAGCTGTGTTGGCAACTGTGGAATTTGAGGCAAAATCCAGGGTGGTTCTTATGCCAAGTTCTTTAAGATTGGGTACCAGTGCTGGTGTGGCCAGTCTGGTGCAATCAGGATTATTTTTGGCTCTTCCTGCCTGGCTTTTTTGAGTACCTTTGGAAGGAGAGGTAAAGGAGGGAAAGCGTATACTTGTAGTTTTTTCCAGCTGAATGAGAGGGTATCCACTTTCCATGCTTGTGGATGGTAGCTCCTTGTGCAGAATTTCTGTAATTGGCAGTTCTTTGGGAAAGCAAACAGATCTATGTCCGGGCTCTACCGTTTTTGTGTTATCATTCTGAATATTTGTGGGTTCAGTTCCCATTCGTGTGGGTCCATAATGTTTCTGCTTAGGCCGTCTGCCAGTGTGTTCTTTTCTCCTGGCAGGAATTGTGCTTGCAGATGAATTTGGTAGTTTAGAGCGGTGTTCCACAAGGTCATGGCTTGTCTGCAGAGGGGGTAGGAGTGTGTGCCCCCTTGCTTGTTTATGTACCACATAACTGTGGTGTTGTCTGTTTTTAGTAGTAATTGTCCTGGATGCAGCAGGTCCTTGAATGCTATAATAGCATTTTGTACAGCTAGCATCTCTTTTTGATTGATGTGGAGATGTCTTTGCTCTGTGGGCCACTCGCCTTGGATACATTTTCCTGCCATGTGTGCTCCCCAGGCGTAATCCAATGCATCTGTTGTCAGTGTCTGCCTGGCTGTGGGTTGAGAGAAAGGCTGTCTCTTGTTGAGGTGACAAGCTTGTGCCCACCATTGAAACTCCTGTTGTAGGCTAGGAATTAGTGTTATAACTGTTTCCAAACTTTGACAGTGTTGAGACCATACGCTCTTTAGGTACCACTGTAGTATCCTCATATGCAGTCTGGCATATGGGATTAGTAGTATGCAAGATGCCATGTAGCCAAAGGCCTGCAGTATTTTTCTTGCAGGGACTTGGGTCTTTGTTGCCATTAAATGAAAATATTGAGTCAGTTGTCCTTGCTTGTCTGGCGTGAGATAATCCATCTGAGCCGTTGTGTTCAAGCTGGCACCCAGGAATATTATCTCTTGTGAGGGCACTAGTTTTGATTTATTTTCATTTACTGTGTACCCCAGGCAACTTAACTTTTTTACATACGCCAGATGCTTTAGTAGAATGTCCTTGCTCTCTGCTTGAATCAGGCAGTCGTCCAGGTATGGATAAATTTGAATTCCTTTTTGCCTGCAAAATGCAATTACTGGTGCCAGGCACTTTGTGAAGACCCTGGGCGCAGAAGATAAGCCAAATGGCAGTGCAGAGACTTGATAGTGCATTGAACCAGCTAGAAATCTGAGGTATCTTCTGCAGTTTTGTCTGATAGGGACATGCAGGTATGCCTCTTTGAGGTCCAAAGTCACGAGCCAAGCTTTCTTGCCCAGCATGGGAAGAAGCTGCTGTAGTATCAACATCTTGAATTTCAGAACATCCAAGTAAGTGTTTAGTGAAGAAAGGTCCAGAATGGGTCTCCAGGCTTTGTCCTTTGTGGGTACCAGAAAGAGTGTTGAGTAAAATCCTTGTCCTTGTTCCTGTGGTGGTACCTTTTGAATATCTCTCATGTCCATGAGTGCTGTAATTTGTTTTTGAGCCTCTTTCCCATTTATTTGGTGGCAGATTTGGCATTCCTTTTAGTCTTGGCAGTGTGTGAAAGTGGAACCTGTAACCTTGAGATACAATGTTGAGAACCCATTTGTCTTTGGTGATGCAATGCCAGTTGTGATAGAAAAGTGCCAGTTTTCCTCCTAAGGGGGCTGGCCAAGAGAGAGCTGTTTGGCAGCTGCAGCGGAAAGTCATTGGGGCTGTTTTTTATAAGCTGAGGCCTGTCTTCCCCTTCTTTCTGGCCTGGTGTACCCCATTGTCGAGGCCTGTAAGGGCCTTGTGTCTGACCTCTACCTCTTGGACGTCTATCTGTGACGGGAAAGGACCAATTCTTTGTTGGCCAATTTCTGCTAAAACGAGGAGGCTGAACCTGTAAGAAATCTTTCACCGTTTGCATAGATTTTGCCTTATCCTCCATCTTCTTTAATACCTCCTCTGCCTCAATTCCAAACAGCACATCCCGCTGCAAAGGTGCATCCAATAATTTGACCTTAACATGATCTGGTAACGTATGTTCTTTTAACCAAGCATGCCTTCTAATGACAGAGCCTGTAACTGCTGCTCTACAGGAGGCCTCTAAGGAATCAAACCCACATTGCAAAGTATGTTTTCCCACTTGTTCAGCTGCATGCAATAAATCCTGCCTTTCTTTAAGGTTAGGAGGATGTAGATCTGGATGCATCTTTTGTTTCAACTCAGACATCAAAAATTGCTGATATTTTAGCATGTTAAACTGGCAATTCAAGGCTCTCGTTGCTAAAGTTGCAGACGTATATACCTTCTTTCCCCATCTGTCTAATGCTCTGGAATCTCTGTCAGAGGGAACTGAGTTTTTTGCTAATGAGGCCTTAATCCCTTTGGGTCATTGAGAAATAGTTTCAGGGTCAGCAACAGGGCTTTTGTACAGAAATTTGTGAGAATCAAGGTCTCTGTAATATCCATCAGGTTTAACTGGGGCTGGAGGTAAGGAGTCAGGGTTTAAACTGGATTCAGTGTACACATCATCCACAATATCTAAAACTGGCGGGATAGCAAGGGGTCTGTGTTGAGGCAATAAAAGGAAGTCTCTGAGCCTTTTCTTGGATTCTGAGTAATCCTGGCCTTCCCAATGGTTCCCTCATGGTATGTAAAGTCTCCCCAAAGGAGTAATCCTCAGGCGGAGAGGCTGATGAAATTGATTCCTCAGCATCTGAATCCTCATAAGGGGGTAAAGAATATCCTAGGTCCGAGGGAGAGTCTGAGGAAATGGACACCTGGTCAGAAGATTCATAGTCTGCATCCTGTCTGGACCTTTTATCAGGAGGGGGATGGGATCCCCTGATCAGGGTGATTAGGTCCTCGGCCATTTTTAGCATTTGTTTCTTAGGCATGGAAGCCTGTCCTGCAGAGAGTTGTGTCTGTTTCTTTGCTTTTAAGGGGGGCTTAGACTTAGCAGAGGGTTTAATGGTTAACTGGGTAGGTCTGAAAACACCCTCTGTAGCTGTGGATTGCTCAGCTACTTCGGTTCCCTCTGTAGGGTTAGGATTGGAAAGCTGAGATTGTAGTGCGTCTGAAGGCCCAGCCAGCTCCACGTGGGAGACTGGGGCTGTCTGTGGTTCTGTGAAAGCAGTCGCCAGGGGCTGCGTAGGCGCCTCGCTGAAAAACGGAGAACCGGCGACCGGCCTAGAAGAGGCCTCGTCATCAGTTTTGGGCCTCTGATGCCTGTCCTTGTCCTTGCACTTTTTATGCATTGCGGTCATCGGAATTTCCGACGGCATGGTGTAATTAAATTTTCTGTCAAAATAATGTCGGGCAAAATCAAACAGACGTTTAATAGTGCGCTTGTTAAACCTAGCACAAAACCGACAACCAGTGATGTCGTGGTCAGGGCCTAGGCATGGAATACAATAGGAGTGGAAATCCTTATGAGGCATTTGCTTCCCACAAGAAATACAGTTATTAACTTTTACTGACATCGGTCTGAGGCAAGAAAAAGTTTCCCCAATGGGGTACTTAGCTTTTTTAGAAGACTTCGGTTCTGGATTCGTAATGAAAATCTCAGGAGTCGGCCGACCGGCACTTGCGAACTGCTTCGGGCACCGCGCGGCAAGAAAGACTGAAGAAAATGGTGTCGGCTGCATCTTATATACCCCTGTCGCACTGACGTCAGGGAGGAGGCAACAGCAACAGACGCCAGACCAAGACTTTGGAACTCTGGCCGACTGCGGGACCGCCTGACGGCAGGATAACCCAAGTGTAATGACTGCAGCAGTGTAACACGATGAACATCTGGCAATTCAATGCCCTAATGGCTAGAGTTGCAGAGGTGTATACTTTATCCCATCTGTCTAAAGCTCGGTAATTCCTGTCTGAAGGGGTGAGATTCTTAGCTGTAGTCACTTTTATACCTTTAGGTCCTTGGGAAATGACCTCAGAGTCAGCAGTAAGATTTTTGAAAAGAAATTTGTGAGAGTCAGGGACTCTAGTACCTGTCTGGTTTCCTTGGAGCAGGGGGTAAAGTATCAGGAGTCAGACTGGATTACATAAGACATCATCCAGAACAGGAGGGATAGCCAAGGGTCTATGTTGTGACAATTCTAAAAATTCTCTGAGTCTCTTTTTGGAATGAGGATAATCCTGGCATTCCCAGTGGAAATGCTCTCTTAAAGTATGAAGAGTTTCACCAAAAGAAAATTCCTCTGGAGGGGAAGCAGAGGAAATGGATTCCTCTGCATCTGGATCCTCATAAGCAGATAAAGGCATGTCTTCATATTCAGAAACATCAGAGTCATCGGACTCTTGGTCAGATAAAGCTGCTGGGGACAGGTCTCTTTCTCTTAGCAGGGGAAGTCTGGCTTCCCCTAATCAGCATGATTAGGTCTTCTGCCATTTTAAGAATTTGAGACAGTGGCAAGGAAGCAGGTGCTTGAGATTGGGTAATTTTGTAGGTGTAGCTCGTACACTTGGCTTTAGAAACTCTGTAGTTTTAGTCAAAACTGAAGACGCGAAAGAAGTCATCGGTTTGTGTCGAGTATCAGTAATATGAAGAACTTTCTCAGAAGCCGGTGCCTGCACAGCGGCTCCAGACCCATCCAAAGTAGAAACATCCGCAGGTTCCATAGTCAGAGTCTTGCGGCATACTGGACTCCAAATGGGTCTTGGTAGCGGCCTGTGAATCCATCTTAGAAGCAAGCATCAGGGGCTGCAAAAGCACCTCACTGAGTACCGGCGAACTGGCAACTAGCTTAACGGAAGAGTCATCAGCAGTTTTTCGACCTGTGCGGTTTATCCATATCCTTACGTTTTTTCAGAAGATCAGTAGTCAGATGGCTTACCGAACCAATTTCAGAATACTGAGATAGAGAGCGAAAGTATTTAGTGACAATAAGGGCCCAATGATAAATAATTCAGGCGTTGAACAAAGCACAAAACCGACAGCGAGGAACGTCGTGGTATGGACCTAAACAGGTGACGCAGTAAGAATGGAAATCGTGGTATGGTATTTGCTTTTCACAGGCAAGACAATTGTTAACTTTTTCTGACATAGGTTAGAGCAAGAAAAAGGATCCCTAACAAGGTACTTAACTTTAGAAGACTTCAGGATGAATCAATTCAGAAACGAAAACTCAGGTAGCGGCCGACCGGCACTCGTGCGAACTGCTTCTGCTTTGGGCTCCTCGGCAAGAAAGGACTGATGTAATGGCATCAGCTGCCTGTTTTTATAGCCCTGACATCAGTCCTGGAGCAACAGCAAACAAAACAGAAATACTAAGTCTCTGGTATTCAGGCCGACTGAGGGCTACCTGCAGGCAGATAACCCAAGTGTGATGACTGCAGCAGTGAAACACGAAGAACATTTCCAAACTCCATAAGTTCTCACTCTTGAGAACACAGATCTCTGTGCAGTTACAGTTTAAATTACTCTGTCAGCATAAGGCTTCAGTGCCTTCCACACATTTAGATCAGCTGCTCAGACATGGACAAAAAGGTAGAGGAGATTCAGACTCCCCCCATTAAACCAAATACCTCATTTATGGGAGAGTAATGACACCTCTATAGACTAGGAAACATGCACAGTCTCAGACACACAGGCCCAAGGATTCCTAGACTTTAAAACACAAATATCCTTGACAAGATAGTGCAGACACCCACCAGACGTTCAAACATACTGGATCACATATTCACCAATGTGGGTATAGCGGTGCAACCCCCCCGTCACATCCAAACTGGTAAGGTCTAACAAAACTGTCTCCTTCAAAATAAAAATAAAGTCTAACCCCAGCAAGCCCTGTAACAGTTAGGAGCTATACCAAAGCAAACTGCATCCTATTAAGCGATAATCCATCAAAATTCAGTGCATCTCATAACCCAAAGTTTACAGAAACCGAAGCAGAACTGTTCACAGAAACCCTGTACAACCATGCAAGTTGCTGTATAACGGCTGCTGTACCTACTAGAAGCAAGTCCAAAAACTCTAAAAACAAGCCACACTGGTGGAATCCTAAACTTAACAGGATATATAACAAAAAGAAACATTATGGCTAAAAATCAGGAAAAGCAACTCTCGTAATGAGAACAGCTCAATTAAACTAAACAGGAAACAAACAGGACCAAGTCCAACAAGGCTAATTACAAGGTAAAGGTAGCTGCATAGGTTAAAGAAAACTACAAGGCCTTCTACAGCTCTGTTTGTAACCTCGAAAGGCAGCACACAGTGTGCCAGCTGATGGTCAACGGTACCACCTTCATTGAGAACAGCAACAGTGAATTTGCTGGCTGAAATTCATCTCAAACCCCCCACACTGCCCCCCCAATAAAACATCTATGAGCATAACACTCAAAGGGTCCAGACAATATCCCACAATGCCTCCTAAATAGCTTGAAACAGACCTATCACGGCCACTTGAGTCACTTCAAGTATAGCCTCACAAAAGGCTTTGTACCTTGAGAATGGAGGACTGCAATGGTTATCCCACTTCACAAGTGTGGACCATGAACTGACTCCAGAAACTACAAACCCCATTACCCAGGCTAGTCTAATATATAAAGCCATGGAACAAATTATCATGGAAATGATCAAAGACGCAAGCAACCTTCACACAGACCCAACCTAGCTTGGCTTTATCAAGGAAAGGTCATGCCTACTATTACCTGGTAAACTTCTTAGAGAAGGTCACCAAGACAATGGATGAGGGTATAACTGTGCATACCGCCTACCTGGACCTGGCTAAGGCATTTGATACTATACCTCACTTGAGTATAGTTAAACTTACCAAACTGGGCAAAAACACCTACATAACTCTCTGGATTGCCAGATGGCTCTCAGGACCCAGGAAGTCTGACTTAGTGAGACGACCTCCATTAATAGACCAGTCACCAACGGGTCAGGGCTCCTCATTGGGACCACTCCTGTTTGGATTTTACATCTTGGAGGTAAAGGGTGACATCAAGGGCCTTTGGCTGACCAAGTTCACAAAATGACTGCACACTAGGAGTATCATACATATCGCCACAAAACAAACAGCTTACAAGAGCGTCTAACAGACATATGACTGGTGCCAAAGTCACGGATTAAAATTCAATGCCAAGAAATGCATTATAGAACCTTTTGGGAAAATGGCCATCCAGACTAATTACTCCATTGATAAGACATCCCCAAGAGTTGACCTATGTTAGAACAATTTGGTTAACATATGCTTGCATGTTTAAAACTTTTTGTACCAATACCACATACCCATTTTACAATCTAGAAGTAGCTGTTGTAGCACGTGCTTAATGAAAATTGTCTACCTCTTCAATTAAACTTCAATTAAACTGCTAGACAAAAAAAATTTAGTCCTTTCCTCAGCTCGGAATGAAGTCTGCATACATGAAAATACATTTTTTTTTAAATTAAGGGAACAGAGAAAATAGAAAACTTTTGTATAAGTAATATGTAATGTTTGCAACTAGGAGTGTCAGTATGGTTTGTGATGTAAACTGCTTGCAACTAGGATTGTGTCGGTGCAGTTTGTTTTCATTTATATAAATGTATGATTGCATATATAATAAGTGATGGTTTAATAAAGATGTTTATTGTTTAAAAAAGGGCAGGAACTGAATAATTTAAATAATGTTGCTTAGGTTATATGACATATAGCAAAATATGTGAAGTATAATGTTTATTGATGTGTTTGATTACTTTTGTATAAATGTAAAATTGCTTATGTCACAAATTGTTGTTTGTCTTTCGGCTTTTCCCGATAAGGGGTCGCCACAGCGGAACTTTGGTCCGTTAATAATTGGCAGTAGATTTTTACGAAACGCCAAGGTGCCAGCTCCACGCCCAACCTTCAACGAAGGCATGCCCATTTACGCACACATGTCTTTCGAACGCTACCACAAGTGATGATTCAAAAAAGATGCGTTAAAAAATAAATAAAACAAGGTCAAAGGAATAGGAACCATATCTGAAGAGGCCAGTAAGGGGCAATGAGGATTAACTTGCAACCAAACGACTGTGCTTTCTGAAGAATCTTGGGGATCAGGGTCCCCAGCACCTGATTCTTGGGTGGCACACTGGAAAAAACTCTTCAGGACCATGGAACCAAAGGATGCCCTGTTCCAGGGGGGGTCTATTTTAGGACCTCGAAAGTTTAATAGCTCGAATGCATATGGATCGAACCATATGCATCGAACTATTAAACAATCGAAGTCCAAAAAAAAAAAAATACACAAAAACAAAAAAGAATTTTAACTAGTGTAGGCGTAAAGCAGTCCCGGGGGCCAATCGTGAACAAGTGTGTCCCTGGGTGACTGTCCCGGTGGTGGGACTAGGGCAAAGTAGCTGCTGCATTTGTTGTTGAGGGGGGTGGCAAGGGCATCAGGATAGCCCGGCTGAGCTTGTCTGCTATCACGTTGGATTTCCCCGGGATGTGCGTTGCAACCAGAAAGCATTGGGAAGACATCACCCACTGCCAAACTCATAGAGCCCCTCAACACATGGGGTAAGACCTGGTTCCACCCTGCTTGTTAATGTACCATACTACCGACATATTGTCCTTCTGAATTGCTACAGTCCCTGTAGGTAGAGTGTCCAGAAGTGCTTGCAACGCCAGCAGCACCGCTCTCATCTCCAGGACATTGATGTGCAAGTGGTACTAGTGTTCCTGCCAAGTCCCTTGAACAGTCTGTCCCAGATACTGCCCCCCCCCCCACCCTATCTGGGAAGCATCCATGGTCACTGTGGCTACAGATGGGGGGGGTGGAAACTGCCTGCCTATTGTCACCATAGGGGAGTGAAGCCACAACTCCAGATCCCTTTTGAAGGATTCCATGATTGAAATCTGATGCGACATGGGTAAATCCTGGAATGACCACTGTGCAAATAGAAGCCACTGTAGAATTCTCATGTGGAAGCGAGCCATAGGGACCAAAGTGAATGCTGCCTCTACGGAATCCAGGACCTTGAGGACAAATCTTGTTTGAATCCTCTTTTGTGTGAACAGCATGACAACTTGGCGATGGATGGTTAATACTTTGAAGCAGCTTTGCTATTATGGCCCTTGTATCTAAATCTGCCCCTGTAAAGGTAATATATTGACAAGGCAGATTTTACATAGTTTATGGTGATCCCAAGTTGAGAACAAGAGCGGATTGTGTATTCCCTTGTCCTGATTAGTTGATGCTCGGTGGTGGCAGTAAGGAGCCAGTCGTCTAGATATGGAAACACCCGGAATCCTTGATGCCTCAGTTGAGCCACAACTACTGCCATTGCATTTGAACACCATGGGTGCTGTGGTGAGACCAAAGGGCAGAGCTCTGAACTGAAACTGACCACCTCACAGCCAGAAGCGTAGACATCTCCTTGACCATCTATCCATTTTTATGTGGTAGTATCCATCCTGGAGATCAATAGAGCACATCAATTGTCCTGTCCCAGAAAGGGAAAAATGGACTGCAGTGTTACCATCTGGAACTTTGTTTTCTTGACTGACTTGTTCAGCCTGCTGAGATCCAAAATGGGTCTCCAGTCCCGTGTTTTCTTTGTAACTAGAAAAACCCTTGAGTAAGTTCCGGATCCAATTTGATCTGTGGGGACCTTCCTGGATTACCCTTTTTCTTAGCAACCTTTGAATATCTAGGTTTGCTTGATCACGAAGACTGGGTGGAACATCTGGGCTAGAGTATTGTCTTTTTGACAGGGGAAGTAGGGAGAAGGGGATATTGTAACTTCCGGATATTATGGACAGTACTCATGTATTTTTTGTGATGGTCTGCCAGGCTTTTGGGTACAAGGATTACCCCCCCCCACCCTGAGCCTCCCATCAGGAGCGCTGGAAGGGCCTACCAGAGAAGGTATCTGTCGCCCTGATTCTGCGGACCCCCTTACCGTGAAGTTGGCATCTTCCTTTATTTCCCTCTCTGCCCTTGGGAGAAAAATCTCAACGTGTGTCAGGCAAAGCTCCCCGGGATTTCCAGAACCACATTTTCCCACTCTTCTGGCCTTTAGGATAGGACCTAGATGGAGCAGAAAAACATACTCTCACGGCAGAGTTTTGCCATCCTGTTCACACCTGGTAAGAGTCTTTTACCCGAGGCACGAACAGGGACGAGCCGTCAAAGGGGTCACTGGTAAAGGAAGACGATAGGCTATGCAAAATGACAAAGGTGCATCCAGGAGTGTCTGTATAAGGCTACCCCCTGTGTCTGCCACCCTGCTCACCCCATCGGCTGCATAAGAAATGAGACACATGGAGGAGTTAACCACTGAAGGCAAGGTCGCAAGCTGAGAAACCGCCTTATCCGAAGCTGCCACAGCTGTAGGATCCTGTAAGGTATCTCCTAACTCCTTGAGGAGAGCCCTTTGAAGCCTTGTAAAGTTGAACAAATAGTTCAGTGACCTGAGTGTTAAGGTCGCCGAAGAAAACATACGCTTCCCGTATCTGTCCATCGTATGAGACTATTCGGCGGATGGACAGATGAAGTTTCCGCTAATTCCTTCTTGGTGGCTGCTGCCAATATAGCATCAATGGGAACACTTTTAGATAATAGCAGCCTGTCTTCAGGGACTGTAATGAATTTATTGGGCCTCAGCGGAACTGGTTCCATCGTGTCTGGAGAGCTCCAAGCCTTCTGACTCACTATGTGCAATAGTGGATCGAAAGGAGGAGATACCCAAGAGGTGGAGGGTCGGGAACGAATGCATCCAGGTACACTGACTTGTCTTCAGAAGGGGCAAGGGACTTTCCAGTCACCCCTTTAAGGATTTCTAAGATGTCTGAAAAAGAGACCTCTTCAGAGGGGGACCCTTCTGAGTCATCTAAGTCTGTGTCTGATGTCAAGGACTCAGGGGAGTCCACATGCTTCCTCTTGCAAGTCCTCTTCTGAGGGACCGCCTCCGACGGATGCCCAGGGGAGGTTTCAGAAAGGTGGGATCACCCAATGGGGCATCCTGGAGCATGGGTTCCCTACACTTGGGGCGGAGGGGAGGTTTGGAGGCGGACACCGGCGGCAAAGGAGCTAATGGAGCAGAGGGTGGAGCTGTCTCAGCAGACAGCATGCTCATCACCTCGAAGCCATCGCTGTCCCAACCCGAAAGAATCTCCAGCTCTGAAGCAGGAGACATCCCCCGAACTGAGGGCGATGGCTCCAAAGCCGATGCAGGAGCCAAGCTGACCTGTGCCAAAACTGCGAGAGGGAGAGTAGGGTCAGACAAGGGTTTGATGCCGCTCCCCCCTCCCCCCCTGGAGCAGACGAGGGAGCGTCGGCTCCCAGATCCCTTGACAGAAGGGGGTATATCGAGGAGATTGGAGCAGTAGTTGGAACCGAAAGACCAGAGGAGGTTACTGGAACCAACACTTCCAGCACTACGACTTCCATACACTCCGGCTCCAAACTCAGAGGAATGTGAGGAGGAATCGAGACAGGTGTTGTTTGGGCTGTCTGCACCATTTCCATCTGGGATGGGCCCGAAAAGTATTTTGGCTAATGCTGGTTTTCTAAAAAGCCTCTTTACCACCCTTCTCCACATCTTCCGAGAGACTCCTGGATGACCGAGAGGAACGGGTTGACGACTAGTGACTGCCCGCCACAGATTGTAATAATGGAGACTGTAGAACAGAAAGCACCGGTTCCAAGGCAGGAGACCTGGAATGCTTACGAGACCTTAGTGGCTCCAAAAACACAGACGGAGCCGTAAGTGAAGATGTCTTGTCGGAACCGAAAGTCAGTTTGGACTTAGCTTGTGGATTGCCCTTGCCCTTAGATGGGTCCGAACTCAGAGCCATAGGAGGATGAAGCTTGACTTTGTCTGATTTTTTAGCTGGCTGCGTCCCCTCCATGGCAGCAAAGGGGCTCTTCAGTAAACCTCTCAAGATTAACTTGTTTCTTCTCTCCTGCAGGACTCCTGAATTAAAAGCATGGCAGATAGAGAAAGAGTCATGCAGGTGAACAGGTCCTAAACAATATACGCAACTAGTGTGCCCATCCATAAGGGACATCTTTTGGCAGAACAAGTCTCACTTTTTCAAACCCTAAGGTTTTGAAACCTTGGCCGTATCCTTGGACATAACAGAGAACAGCACTATGTCTAAGGCTATAGACTACTACTAAGAAAACTATGCAATAATACTATTAATAGCACTATGTAAGCTAGACAAAGAAAAAACTAGGCAATAACAGAAACATTTTTTTTTTTTTTTAAACAGACAGGGAAAAACAGAGAAGGGGAGAGCTTCTAAGTTAAACGGTGAACTCTCCATCTAAGGAGAGCCTCTAACTTACGGCAACTCCTTAAAGTTAAAGGAAAGGCAAGAAATGGAAGAACCCTCTAATTTAAACGGGAAGAGGGGAAAGGCCAGAGAGAAAAACAGTTAATCTACACAAAGGCAAGTCACTCAGACAGGATGGGGTAGATAGAAATACGAAGGACAACTACAGTTAACAAAATAGATGAGCTAAACTACAAAACTTTGTTCAAAAATATAAGAGAAAAAACAGCCTGAGCCAATATCTGCAATCTCGATGCTGCAAGCAGCAAATGAGATCTGGGTAACTACTGCCAGGCATGCCGGGATAGGGGCTAGCCTCGAGCCAGTAAAAGCTCTCGAGCTATAGTATATGGCTGAGTCGGAGCGGAGGATTGGCTCCGAACCCAAACAGCAAGAACGAAGGCAAGATATGGACAACAGTTTTCCAAGACAAAAAATTCTTATCAGCTTTTGTTGCAGGTTCAAAACTGAAACAGAGTTAAAGCTTGGAGAAGAAATGTCAAATCCCAAGGAAGTGTGGGGATCCTTGACTTGTGGTTTGAGTAAGAACATACTTTTGAGGAAAGCTTTACATAGCATAAGGAAGGCCAAGGACAATGACTTTCACCTACATAATAATTGGAGAATGCAGACAGCTGTACCTTGATTCTGGAGTAACTTGCTCCATTATGGAAAATGGAAGCCAAAGCATCTAGTACCACCGGAATGGGTGCTGAAATGAGATTTAGGTGTCTCTCACTTAACCAAAGAGAGGATATTTTCCCATTTGCTCTTGCACATCTTCCTACTGGAGTCCTTTTGGGAAGATGCAAGGATGCACATCAGCTAGAAAAAGCCTACACTGTCTAGCAATCTTCATAAGTGGAGAAACCATGCAGTTAAACTTGAGAGCTTGCATATCCAGGTAAGGTAGTCCTGATGGGCAAGATAGCAGATTTGGAGAGGGATCCAAAACCAAAGGATGGTGTACAAAATGAGGCTAAATGAAGGGGAACTACACCTGACACGGCCAAAATGAAGCAATGGGCATCACTTTGCTCTTCTGTTGATATGAGTTTTGTAAAAATTTGTAAATTAGGGGTGTGGGAGAATAAGTATAAAGGAGACCACAGCAATCGTGAATTAGAGCAGCTCTTGGTGACTCCCCCTAACCAGGGCAAAATACCTGCTACATTTGAAACTGTGGGCAGAGGAAGAGATTGTAACATGAATGGCCACATTGATGAAAAATCTGTTCCACCACTGAAGGACTGAGACACCACTCGAAGCAGAACAGATCCACTCAATCTGTCTGCCAAAACAGTGGACTTCCCAGAATATGCGCTGCCATAAGAAAATGGCAGGAAATGATAGCCCACTGCCACACCCTCATACCCTCTCAACACAAGGGCTTCCTCCCATATGTTGATGTACCAGACCACGGACATATCAGTATGGCAATTTTCATAGGATCATAGGAAATTACTAGGCTATTGGCCCTGAAGACCATACAAACCTAGCCAAGAATTTAGCCCATGTTCCGACAAGTCGGCACCTGATGCCCCTATCAAGCAGGGACACAGGTGGAATCCCAGGGGTGTATTTTCTGTCTCTGATCCAATTATCCAGGTTGAGCTTAAAAAGGGTTAACCAAGTGCTCTGCTTGGCGTGGAGAGGGAGTCTATTCTACAGAAGGGAGGGGGGTCTCTGGAACACATATCTATCCCATCAACAAGTCCTATTGATACAGACTAGGTTGAGGTCGCGCGTGTACAAGTTACTCAAGTGGAACCTGACTTTCAGATATGCTGCAGTCCCATCAAGGCAGGGTCTGAAGTTGTTTTGTATGCCAGCTACAAGTTACCTCTAAGGAGTCTGTATGAGACTGAGTAGAGGGACATGGTTTTTAGCCCATGTAGGGTAGATGTTTCAGGCCCTGGATTCTCCTGGTGAGGAACCTCTGTGTTCTCTAGCTGCTGCATGTCCTTTGTAAGGTACATGCTGAAAGGAGCATTGCACTCAATAATGGGTCTTATAAGGGAAGAATAAAGGGATGTTATGACCTTGTCCCTGGATGAGATACCCATACTAATGAGGTGGGCCATACAGAAAGCTTTCCGTACAACGGAGGCAATATGGCAGTCAAGTCAGTTTGCTATCAACCTGGGTGCCTAAGTCTCTCATGACTGATTGTGTGCTTAGGATGCTATTAATGTGATAATTTGTGGGAACACCACGCTCCCCAAAGGGGATGGTGATGCATCTTTTGGCATTCAGTTTGAGGCCATGTTTCTGGCACTAGTCATTTGTTCAGGTGATACCCTTTTGGAGGATGTCCACATCATTAGGGGAACTGATGACGGCGCCCAGCTTACAATCATCTGCAAACTTGGTCAGCAATAGCCCACTGGTTTTGGCCTGCACCTCAGAAAAGTACATCCCAAGCAACAG
Source organism: Protopterus annectens (assembly GCF_019279795.1). Lineage (NCBI taxonomy): Eukaryota > Metazoa > Chordata > Ceratodontiformes > Protopteridae > Protopterus > Protopterus annectens. The sequence goes on from NC_056750.1 coordinate 509,809,350, forward strand.
AGGCCCCAAGACTGAGCCCTGGGGTACACAGCTCGTTACACATCTACTGTTACAGGTGGCTTCCCCTATTTTGACTATGTGGGTTCTATCAGTGAGCCGGTTAGCTACACATCTGGTAACATGTGGATTGATGTCTAGTTGAGAGAGTTTATTATACTAGAGTGGGGAACAGTATCGGAGGCTTTGGCCAAGTCAAGGTAGGTGGTGTGCACAGTCTCCCCCTCATCCTTGGGTTTGGTCTCTCTCAAAGAAGTCGACCAAATTTACAGGTAAGACCTCCCCTTGATGAAACAAAACTTGTGTGTGATAGAGTGTTTAGAGGCTGCCAATGTCATTGTTAATGTGATTCATGATAATCTGTTCCCATGGCCTTGCAGAGGAGGCTAGTCAGGCTGATGGGTCTATAATTTCCTGAATCAGTGGATGCTCCATCTTTGTGCAAAGTGATGATCATGGCCGTCTTCCACTCGGCTGGGACGAAGCCAGTACTCAAGCTTTGGTTGAATAGGGTGCCTAATGGTGCTGTGAGTTCCTGCCTGAGGTCATGCAGGATGCAGCCTGGGATGTTATCAGGTCCCATGAATGCTGTATTTTTGGCGTTTCAGAGGGCAATGATGACTTGCTCTCTAGAGATAGGAGGGGCAAGTGCTGGGGATGTCCCGATTTACTGACTTGTGGGGACAGAGGGGTGAAGTTTTCACTATACCTGTCTGCCAGCGGGTTGGCTATATCTACAGTGTTTGTGTATGTGGTGTCCTTGACCACCAGTTCTGAGGAGATCTGAGTGCTTTAAGACTGCAGACACATGTAAAGAAAACCTTAGGACTGTCTTTAGTATATGTGGCCAATCTGGACTCGTTTTGCTTTGGAGGATTTCACTAGTGCTCTTATTTGCTTCTTCAAACTAAAGAGAGATTGTTTCCAATTAGGCACCTGCTCCTTCTTGGTCTTGGACAGCAATTTATTTCCTTTTATTATAGAGTTTATTTATTGCAAATGTCCACCAGACCGGTTTACTCTTCCTTGAGGAGGAGGATTTTGTCCTGTCGGGTATTCCTGATTCCATGCAGCTACATAAATGCTAGTATAGTACTTTGGTGTACGTTTGGACTTATGTGCCATTTCCTATGGAAGGGGAGATGGCTGTTAACTTGTAACAAAACTAAAGAGGACCAGCCACAGCCAGGTGCAAAATAACTAATAAAATAAAACATAATTGGTACATATATAATGGGTTGTTATCAGCTTTGGAGAAGTTTTTTTTTTTATCCTAGCTGGGAGGGTGGTCGGGTGGAGATGATGACTTCGAAAGTGAGTGCTTTGTGTTCAGATCTTACCAGGGAGGATGACACTGTTGGGATGCTGCAGTGGTTACTCATGTTGGTTAATACCAAGTCTAAGATATTATCACCTCTTGTGGAAGTGTCGATCAGCTGATCTACGGCATTTGCATTGATGAAATCAAGGAATCTCTGGCCATTTCTGTTTTGGGATGAGTTCTTCCAATCTATGGCTGGAAAGTTAAAGTTGCCCAAGATTAGGGTAAAGGGTTGAATCCTGATAGATTTAAAGTGGTTCAGATAAGTGGAGTGGGAATCCAGAGTCAAAGTTGGGGCCCTGTAGCTAGCTATGATTTGAATAGGGATCTTGTCAACAGTTAACGACACCTGGAGCATCTCCTGTGCGTCATACTGTTTGGCCAGTTTGGAGGTGTGTAGGTCTTTTATAAAAATTTCAACTCCACCTCCTTTTGCTTTGCTGCCCATGGTTTGGGGTCTGAATGTTTGACAGGATGAGTAACCTTGTATGGCTAGGGTACTCTCCACAGCTTTGAACTAGGTTTCTGTGACTGTACAAATGCCAGCATCTTCCAGGGTTAAGAATACTCGCAATGACCACATTTTCATGTTTAGACTCCTACCGTTTAGCAGCATGATCTTTAATTTGCGTTTTGATGAAATTTTCATGTTGGTAGTTTTGATCTCATGGCATTGCCAAAAAATGACACTATGGGGGAGGCAAAAACCTTTGCCGGAAGCCTGAGTCTCAAGGGAAACAGATGCAGGCCATCTCTAGCAAAGCATCGTGGTCTGGCGATCATGTTTTCCCAGGCTGTCAAGTACAGGATCCCCTTGGAATGACACCAGAAACTAAGCCAATTGTTAAAGTCAATCATTTTCTGTTTGTATTGAAGCATCATTCTGGGTGATGGTAGAATGCTGCTTAAGGCTAAGAATATTTCTGCCTGGGAAACAAATTCAATGAGCTCGATCATGTCTCTCTTCATATAGTCCAGGGAGGTACATCTCAAGTCATTCACACCAACATGGACTATGGCAGAGTCATAACAGTACTTGTTGTTGAGTGAGAATGTCCTGAAAGGCCTGAGATGTCACAAGCAATACCCTTACCTCTAGAATGTTAATGTGAAAGTTGACCTCTAAGGAGGGACCATGTGCCTTGGACTATCTGTACCAAGTAATGCCCCCTACTCCTACTGGGAAGCATCCACGGTCACTGTGGCCTTGGGCAAAGATAAGAAACTGGCAGCCCTAAGACATAATTGGTGCATGAATCCATCAGGAGACGTGCTGCTTTAACATCTTTGTGATGCAAATGGGAAAGGTAATGGGATAATGATTCATAGACTACCACTGTACTTCATGTCCACTCTAGTACCCTCAAGTAGAATCTTGCTAGATACAGAAGAATTATGGAGGTTGCCATCAAACAGAGAAGATGAAGAACCAACCTGGTCAGAGGTGATTGATGAGATAATAGATGTGCTACCAGACACTAACAGTTTGGATTTAAGGAGTCTTGCCACTTGAGAAACCATATCCAGATGAGCACATATAAACTCCGGGACTTGAGTATGATATTTGCTGTAGTTGTCTGATACCCAGGTGTAAACTTAAATGGAGCAGGTAGCCCTTGGTGCGCATTAGTAGATGTTTGGTGGGAGTTGTGAGGAGCCAATCGAGGTAAGGAAACACCCAGAATCGCAGCAGACACAGGTGAGTGCAACCACTGCCATTCACCTGGTGCAAACCAGAGTGCCTGTAGCAAGACCAAACAGCAGGGCTCTGAACTGAAAGTCTGGCCCGTAGTCAGAAGTGAAAGGTATGCCCTTGACAGTGTCAATTCTTCTATGTTAGTACACATCCTGAAAATACATTGAGCACATCCAATCATCCTTCATCAAAAGAGAATGGATTGAACCGTGACAATGTGGAGCTTCGAGTGCTTGACAAATTGGTTCAAGCTGCTTAGGTCCAAAATTGGCCTGGGTTCCCCAGTTTTGACACCAAAAGGAATCTCAAGTTCCAAACCCTCACTGGTCTGGTGCAGCTTCTTATAGGTTCACAGGTAGGTACTAGGCTATTGGCCCTAGGACCCTATATAAGCCTAGCCAAAAAGGTACCCTGGCTTTCGCCACCCAAGAAAAATTATTTTCCTGTGCCTCTGTCGAGCAGAGTCAGAGAGGTGATCCCATGGGTTAATTTCCTATTTCCCATCCAATCATCATGATTATTCTAGAAGAGTGCTAATGAGGAGCTGTGTTTGATAGGTAGTTTGTTCCAGAGTATGGGAAGTCTCTGGGACATGAATCTATCCCTCCAGCATGTTCTGTTTATTGTGTTGACAAGGTTTAGGTCCCTAGAGCATGTAGCTCAGAGGGACTGTGATTTCTTTAAGTAGAGCATGTCCATCAGCTCTGGGTTTGACAAAGCTTTGTATGTTAGGCAGAGATCACCTCCGAGTAGGCGATATGCAACTGAGTAAAGCTGGAGTTTTTTTGAGACTGCCTGCGCAGGGCATCTGTTTAAGGCCAGTAATCCTCTGTAAGGTATTTCTGCTGCCTTTCCAGTTGTTGTAGATGTCTTGTGAGGTACATACAAAAGGGGCATTGTACTCTATAATGGGTACAATGAGTGACAAGTAGAGGTGAACAATGACCTTTTTTCCTGAATGAGAAACCTTTTGTGATGGTGTGCCATGTAGAAGGATTTCCTGACTACTGTGGCGATGTGATTACCAAAGGAGAGACTACTGTCCACCTGTGTCCGAAGGTCTCTTACCATCTATGTGGTAGCTCATGGGTACAGAGTTTTTACCAAAGGGGATGACAATGCACTGTTTGGCATTGAGCTTGAGGCCATGGCTTCACACCAGGCATCTGTCTCAATGAGGCCCTTTTGTAGGATGTCCACATTGTTAGGAGTTTCGATTATGGCTCCTAGTTTGCAGGCATCTGTGAACTTCATTAGCCAAAGACCTTCTGTGTTAGCCTGTACTTCAGAAAAGTAGATATCAAACAGGAGAGGACCCAGGACTGAACCCTGTGGTACTCCACTTGTCACTCATCTGAAGTCGGACTTGGAGTCTGCTACTTTCACAATGTGGGTTCTGTCAGTGAGACAGTTGGCAACCCATCTTGTGACATGGGGATTTATACCTAGTTTAGTGACTTCTATAATTCCAGAATGGGTGATGGTGTCGAAAGCCTTGGTGAGATCTAGATAGGCTGTGTGAACCACCTTGCCCTCGTCTATGGCTTTGGTGACAGCTTCAAAGAAGTCTATCAGGTTTAGGAGACATGATCTGCCTTTTACAAACCCAAACTGGGTGGGGTCCAGAGTTTGGAGATTACCAATGTCTTTGTTTATAAGTTCCATGATGATATGTTCGATAGCCTTGCAGACCAGGCACGTTCTGCTAATGGGGCGGTAGTTCCCGGGGTCCGTGGTGGCTCCCTCTTTGTGGATTGGGATAACCATCGCTGTGCGCCATTCAGTGGGCACAAAGCCAGAGATGAGGCTATGACTGAACATAGTGCTTAGGTGGGGTGCCAGTTCATTTTGTAGAACGCAGCCTGGGATGTTGTCAGGTCTCATGGATGCTGTGTTCTTGGCTTTGGAGAGAGTGGTTTTATACAGCCATGATTAAAGGAATTTTGCATTCTTCCAGTATAGAGATGGGCCCTTTAGGGGGTGAGAGGGGGGTAAAGTTAGCACTGAACCTATCTGCCAGGATGTTGGCAATATCAGTTGGTTCTGCATATTTAGTGCCATTGTGCTGTAACTCAGAGCAGATCTGAGTGTTGCCATTGAGATTCTTGACATAGCTATAGAATGCTTTGTGGTTATCTTTAGAATCAGTGGCAATTTTGTTTTCACAACTAGCTTTGGAGGCTTTTATGACGGATCTCAGTTTCTTACCGAGGCTGATCAGGGAGTTCCTCCAATCATGGGATTTTACTCTTTTTTGAAACAGTTTCTTTCTTCTGTTGTTTATAGCAGGGGACCACCAGATTGGCTTCCTTTTTTGGAGGTTAGCATCTTGGTTCTGTTAGGGATAGCATGATCCATGCACTCGTGTAAGTGGTTATAAAGTGCATTTGTGTAGGATTCAGCAGTCGTACCTCTAGTATCCGTCTGCATGGGTGTCGTGAAGTTTGCCACTTCTGTCTTAAGTGTGAAGTTGGTTGCAGAATTTTTTTTATGGTGGTTTCCCTAATGGGGGGGGGGATGTGGATGTCTAGGGTGATTAGCTTGTGGTCGGATCTGACCAATGAGGAACTGACCTCTGGTGTGGAACAATGGTCACCCATGTTGGTAATGACCAGGTCTAGGATATTGCTGCCCCTGGTGGGGGTGTGGATAAGTTGATCCAAGGAGTTGACTACTACCAGGTCCCCCCCCACCCCCCAAGGCTTCTTCCTTTCTCTGAGGATATGGTACACCGGGAAGTTTTCTTAAGTGCTGGGGGGGGGTAATAACCTCTGGTAATGATCCTCTGCACCCAAACATCTTTGGTGACTGACATCCAGGTTTCCAGGTCCAGAGTTAAGCATCCCGTTCCCCCAGACTGTCCCCACAGTGCAACAGTTGGGCAACTGTTCAGGGGTGCTGGAAAGGGACTTCAGAACCCTTGGTTTTGCATGACCCCTCTGCTGCATGGGCAATGTCTGCCATTAGAGTTCCCTTTTCTGCAGCAGGGGGAATCTTCATAAGAGTCCTGAGAAACCCCTTGTGATTTCTGGAATCACATCTTTCTACTCCCTTCCTGGTTCCATGAGAAGGTTGTCTGAAGAGGAGAAAAGCATATCCCTATGACAGACTGGGTTTTCCTATCCTGCTCACTCCCAGAGAGGATCTCTCTAACCCTGGGGCCAAATAAAGTAGATCCAAAAGGTGCACTGATGAGCATCTTGTAGGGCTCTGCAAAGTTGCAAAAGCACATCCCGGCATGCCTCCAAATGGTAATGCCTGAACCTTCCACTATCAAAACACCTTCCATGGTGTTTGAAATCAGCTGTATGGAGGGCATTTGACAGGGACTGAAAGGTGGCCAGTTGCAAGCAGAATGTCTTTTTATCCTCCACCGACACGGACCATGACAGGGGTTTGGAAAGTTCCTTAGTTAAATCCCTCTGGAGCCTTGTAAAGTGCACCAGATAATTCAGTCACTGCATGGCAAAGGTTGGTGAAGCAAACATTTGTTTCCTGAAGCTGTTCAAGGCTCTAGACTCCCTGTTAAAGGGGTGGAGAGAAGGACTTCACTCATCAGGCTCCTTTCTGGTGGCTACTGCAACCAGCATGGCATCAACTGGGGGACCCCTGCTCCACTGGGTACTGTCCTTGGGTGCAACTAGGTACTTTTCTGGCTTTCTAAAGATAGGTTCTTTAGTATGTGGTATCTGCATCCTTCCAAGCCTGTCGTGAAATGAGATCCACCACACTGTCTGCTCGGGGTGCCACCCAAGATGTAGTCTAACTGGTTCTGAAAGTCTCAAGAAACTCCTCATGAGAAAGGGCTTCAGAAGACCAAAATTTCTGCCTTAGAAGTTCAAGAATTTCTCCAAATGAGACATCCTCAAAGGATAGCCACAGGATTAATTAGAGGTGTTAAAGCAAACAAAGAAAACTTTTAGTTATGTACTCACCATAACTTCAGATGTTTGGGATCCATCTCGCCTACATTCTGACTGATGGGTTCGGAGCCGATCCCTCGGCTCCAACTCGGCACGCTTATGCCAAAGAGCAAAGTCTCTTACTGGCTGAGCTTACTATATCCCAGGATGCACCACTACCAATCCCCCAGATCTAGTTTGTCCGCATACATGCACACACGCACGCACTGCTTATATAACATCGACAGATGATACAAGATAAAAATAGTAGAACTCAAACCGTTCCATCTCTTCTGATCTCCAAGGCAGGGGGAAGGAGGGTGGGTATTAGGAATGTAGGCGAGATGGATCCCAAACATCTGAAGTTATGGTGAGTACATAACTAAAAGATGTTATGTGATCCTATCTCGCCTACATTCTGACTGATGGGACAGCGTCCCTAGCGCCTGAATCCTGGGTGGCTCACTGGAAAACACTTCTGAGTACCGTGGAACCAAATGATGCTCGCCCTTTAGATGCCACATCCAATTTATAGTGGGAAATGAAAGTGTGCGTTGGACCAAGTAGCCGCAGCACAAATCTCAGAAATAGCGAGCTTGGAATGAAACGCAATAGAGGTAGCCATAGCTCTGGTAGAGTGAGCTTTGATAGATGTTGTAAGTTGCTTATTTGAAGAGGAATAAGCCTGAGTTAAGCAATCTCTAATCCATTTGGAAATAGTAGCTTTAGTGATGGTTTTACCCAATTTATTATCTGAAAAGGACACAAACAATTGGTCTGTTTTTCGAATTTGTTGAGTCCTGTCTAGATAGAAGCGCAATTGCCTGTGAACATCCAATTTATGCAAGGTGTATTCTGCTTCATTTGAAAATTTTGGAAAGAAAACTGGTAGCTCTAGAGATTGTTGGAGACAGAGACTAGAACAAACTTTTGGAACAAAAGATGGATTAGGCCTAAGTGATACTCTATCCTTGTGAAAAATCAAGTACGGTGGTTTGATAGATAGGGCTTGAAGTTCTGAAACTCTTCTTGCAGAGGTAATTGCAACTAAGAAGGCAGTTTTCCAAGACAGATATTTCAACTCACATGTAGCAGCCGGTTCAAAAGGGGAAGATGTTAAGGCACGAAGTACCAAATCAAGATCCCACGGAGGTGCAGGATGAAAAACTGGGGGTCTTAAAAGCACAGCACCTTTCATGAAAGTTTTACATAATCTGCTGCTCATCAACGGTGGGTCTATGGATTCGTGAAATTTGGAGATAGCTGCCAGTTGGACTTTAATAGTAGAGACTGAAGATCCTTGATTAAACAAGGATGTTAAAAATTTCAAGACCTCTGGTATCGGGGCAGTAATAGGGTCGAAGCCTCTGAGTTGAGCCCAGATAGCAAACCTCTTCCACTTACTGAGGTACAATTTCTTAGTGGTGGGTTTGTGGGCTGAAGATAAAATGTGAATAACATCCGGGTCTAAGGTGTGATTTCTGACTAAGGTCGGAAGTGGAGGAGCCAAGCTGTTAATTTCAAAGTGTGAAGGGACTGGTGCTGTCGTCCCGACTGATGAATCAGCAGGTCCGGAGTTAGATCCAAAAACCAAGGACCGTCCAGAGCATATTTCTTTAGGTAGGGGAACCATACCTGACGAGGCCAGTACGGAGCAATTAGAATCATTGTGGACCCCAATTGGGAAGCTTTTTGGATGACTTTGGGGAGGAGTGGAACCGGAGGAAAAGCATAAAAGTAGTCCTGTTGGCCAAGGTTGGACTAGAGCATCCGTAGCTGCCTCCCCCTGACGCGGAGTCAAGGAAAAGAACCTTTTGCACTTTGTGTTTTGTGGTGTTGCAAACAGGTCGCAGCACGGGGTCCCCCATCTTTTGAAAACCTGAGCTGCTACTGTTTTGTTCAGGGACCACTCGTGAGGAGAGAGAATCGTCCTGCTTAATCTGTCTGCCAATACACTGGATTTTCCTGGAATGTGGGTCGCTACCAGGAAGCGGTTGGTAGCTACTGCCCATTCCCACACCCTCATGGCCTCTCTGCAAAGGGGGTAAGATCTGGTCCCTCCTTGTTTGTTTAGATACCAGACCACCGACATGTTGTCTGTGTGGATAGCGATAATGCCTTGAGGGAGAAACTTGTGGAGGGCTTGTAGGGACAGAAGTACAGCCCTCATTTCCAATACATTGATATGGAGAAAAGTTTCGTCTGGAAGCCAAGAACCCTGAACTAACCTGCCCAGACAATGCCCCCCCAACCCCGTCTGGGAGGCATCCGTTGTCAAGGTGGCCACCGGAGGGGGTATAACAAAAGGTCTTCCCTGACTCAGATTGGATGGCTGAAGCCACCAGCGGAGGTCCCGTTTGCACATTTCTGTAATCAGTATGAGATGATTGAGGGGGAGATCCTGAAAGGACCATTGTGTCGATAACAGCCACTGAAGAATCCTCATGTGCAATCTTGCCAGCGGAACTAGGAGAACAGTGGCAGACATTGAACCTAAAAGTTGCAGGACCAACCTGGCTGGGGCTTTGGATCTTGGAAGCAGGGCTCGGACTTGACCTTGTAATGTTTGAATCCTTTCGGTAGGAAGGAAGATGCGCATCAATTTTGAGTCTATCTCTGCTCCTATGAATCTTATGCGCTGAGAGGGCAGCAAGACAGACTTTGACCAATTGAATGTAATTCCCAGGGAAGCACCCAGGGAGATGGTGGCTTGTAGGTTGTCTAGTAGTAGATGCCTGGTGGTGGCAGTCAGGAGCCAGTCGTCCAGATAGGGAAACACTTGGAATCCGAGACTCCTCAGGTGAGCAGTCACTACTGCCAAACACTTGGTGAACACCCTGGGGGCTGTGGTGAGATCAAAGGGCAGTGCACAAAATTGGAAATGACTGTCTCCCAGGCTGAAGCGCAGATACCTCCTGGACGCCAGAAGTATCGGTATGTGATAATAGGCGTCCTTGAGATCTATGGAGCACATCCAAACATCCTTCTCCAACAATGGGAGAATGGATTGTAAAGTGACCATTCGGAATTTGGACTTCATGACGGACTGGTTTAGTTTGCTGAGATCCAATATGGGTCTCAGGTCCCCTGTCTTTTTTGGCACTAAAAAGAACCTTGAGTAATTTCCGGATCCGATCTGGTCTGTGGGGACCGGTTGGATGACTCCTTTTTCTAGCAGCTTTGAAGCTTCTGCGGCTGCAATTTCCCTTTGACTGGGTGGCGGGTCCAGGATTTTTTTGGACGGTGGGGGTGAGTGTGTGAAGGGAATGGTGTAACCTCCGGCAATAATCCGAAGCACCCATCTGTCCTGAGTAATAGACTCCCAGGCTTTTAGGTGCTTGGCAAAACTGCACCCGACTGGCTCCGGAGCAGCACAGCCGGGCAATCCCTCATGAAGTGTGGGAGGCTGAAGAGCCACGAAAGGACTCGCGGTCTCCAGTGTCCGAATTTCCCCGTCCTCTGCCTCTGGAAGGGGAATCTTCCTGCTGTTGAGGAAAGAACTTCTGTGATTTGCGGAACCACATCTTCCCTCCTCTTTTAGCCTTGGGATAAGGCAGAAAGGGAGTGGAATAACGTGCTCCTACGGCAGATAAGGTTTTTCCCTCTTGCTCACAGCGGGTAAGAGTGTCTTTTACCTTGGGTCCAAACAAAGAGGACCCATCAAAGGGAGCGTCGGCGAAGGAAGGCTTGAAGGCCTACGCGAAATGACACAAACGGAGCCAGGCTTGTCTCCGTAGAGCCACGCCTGTGCCTGCCGCTCTGCCCGCCCCTTCGGCCGCATATGAAATGAGCCTCATGGACGAGTTAGAAATCGAGGTAAGGATAGCCAACTGAGAGCTAATCGACTGGGCTAGCTGCTCAGGTAGGTTACCTGAGAGGGAGTCTGACAGCTCCTTGACCAGATCCCTCTGTAGTCTGGTGAAATGTGCCAAATAATTCAGGGACCTTAGAGTAAAGGCCGCTGAAGTCAGGGTGCATTTCCGCATCGTCCATGCTCCTAGACTCCTTATTAGGAGGATGGACGGACGTTGAAGCCTCTGCCACATCCTGCTGTGTAGCAGATGCCACCACCATGGCATCTACAGCCACGCCTTTCGTCAAGAACTCCTTCTCGGGTGGGGCAGACAAAAATTTGTTAGGGCGAGAAGGCACTGGTTCCACAGTATCTGGATGTTCCCACACCCTCCGACAAACCAAATCCAGGAGCTCGTCGAAGGGCGGAGACACCCAGGAGGCGGAGGGCTGAGCCCCAAAGGCCTTGAGAAGCACTGACTCATCAGCGGAGGGGGGTTTGGAAATCCAGCCTCGTTGCTTAAGGATCTCTAGAATGTCTGCAAATGAGACATCATCCGAGGACGACTTTGGGGACCCCTCTGCATCATCAAGATCAGTGTCCGATGTAAGAGACTCGGGGGAGTCCACGTGCTTCCTCTTGCACGATCTCTTCCTTGGGGGCTCCTCCGAAGACAACTCCGAAGAACCCTCAGGAGGAGGGGAACCCCCAGTGGGGATAACCTCAGGCCCCGGGGCTCCGCTGCCTAGAGACAGGGGAACTGCCAAAGACCCAGTCTCCATGCTCAGGGAAGGTGCCGGTAAAGCCGTAGAGATGGCCGAAGAAGACTTGGCCAAGGCACTCCTCATAGCTCTGAAAGCCGGACCCCCAGAATCCTGGGAGTGTCCGGTCCCCAGAGCCATGATAGCAGACGGAAGTCCCGCAGCCGAAGCACCGAGAAGGAGGCTCGGAACAGACAGCATTGGTCCCGAAACGTCACCCCCGGGTCCAGCCGAAGAAGTCCGCGTGCTAAACTCAGACCCGAAGGCCGGGGTTGGAGTAAGGGTCGGAGCCGACCCTAAGATCTCTACTGGCTCCATCAGCACCTGCTCCGACGGAGCCGAAGCGGTCGGAGGAGGAATGGCAGTGGAGTGGGCTATCGGCTCCGAAACCAATTGGGTCGGAGCCGAAACAAATTTTTGAAAGACTAGGGACTGGAACAGTCTTTGGAGCACCCTGTCTATGTCCGAATCTGACATCCTTGTTGACCTGGAAGAGACCGAACGGGTTCGAGTAGGTCTCTCCAACGGCTCCACGGGACTAAGGGACCGGCCCCGAGGCGACCCGATAACTATCGGCGCCGAGGGAGTGTCCAATCCAATTTCCATTGGTGCCGAAGAGGACTTCGGTGCCGAGGAGGAAGTGTCTGAGCGGACAACCTTCATCGGCTCCGAGATCAGTGGAGCCGATGAAGGTGACCCGCCTCTTGATGCCCCAGCCGTCGGCTCCGAGACCAGAGGAGTCGAGACTGGAGGCATCGAGGCAGACCGTTCCACCCTCGGCTCCGAAGTCCGTGGAGCCGAAGGAGAAGCCTGCCTATGTCTTTTGGCGGTCGGGTCCGACGGACTGGTCGGAGCCGACGCCCTTTTCTTTTTAGCAGGAGAAGGAGAGGATGCTAAAGCTTCTTCAAAAGAGGGTTTGATAAGGCCTTTCAAAATAAGTTTATTTTTCCTCTCTTGGGGGACCCTCGAGGAAAACGCATGACACACGCTGCAGGACTCCTGCAAATGTTTGGCGCCCAAACAATATACACAGAGAGAGTGGTCGTCTGTGATCGACATCTTAAAACTGCACTTAGTGCACTTTTTAAATCCTGAAGGCCTAGGAGCCTGTGACATTATGGCAATCCAAACACAGAAAACTAGCCAAGAAGAAACACAAGAAACACACTGACTAACACGAGAGAATTTTTCTTGCTCTCTCTTCTTCTTCTTTACTTTTCTGTCCTTTTAATAAGGACTAACCCAACACCAAAAGAAGTAGTTCAATAACCTTAAAAATAACAGGAATTAGCCAACATCGAACTGACAGGGGAAGGCCCTTCAACTCCGATGGGACCTCTTACCAAGGAAAATACTCATTCAAGCACAAAAACCACTAGATAGCTGTTAAAACAGCTTTTTGTTGAATTTTAAAGAAAATCCTGACAGAAAAGTTAGTGAAAAAACACTACTTAGCTCAGCCAAGCTCGAGACCACGTCTTTACTTGTTAGCGGCAAACGAGATCTGGGGGATTGGTAGTGGTGCATCCTGGGATATAGTAAGCTCAGCCAATAAGAGACTTCGCTCTTTGGCATAAGCGTGCCGAGTCGGAGCCGAGGGATCGGCTCCGAACCCATCAGTCAGAATGTAGGCGAGATAGGATCACATAACATCCAATACAGAAATACAAGAATCCAGTAATACAGTAAAAGAAAATCAGCAGAAGGGAATAATACCAGTAATAGTAATCAAAGAACTCCCAGAATTTTGGATAAAGAAAAAACTAGTGGCATTTTTACCCCTGCTGGTAACTAGTAGAGAAAGAAAAAGGGAAAGGCAGAAAGGAAGCAACAGTAACCATAAAAAAATATTTTGTATATGGACAGCGCAGTGGTGCAGCAGTAGCATTGTTGCCTCACAGCAAGATATTCTCCAGTTAGATTATCGGCCGGGGTGCCTTCTGTGTGGAGGCTGCATGTCTTCCCTGCGTTTGTGTGCGTTTCCTCTCATGTTACCAAGACATGCGTCTGGAGTGTTTCTCCCCAGGCCTCCGCTGAAAATTGGCTTTGTTCCACGTCGGACTTCCCAATAAATAAATATATGCACATATCTATAGGTGTGTACCTTAAACACACACACAATTTATGTATACATACACACTTTTTTTTTTTTAAACAGGGGTGGTAGGAACAAGAAAAAGTCAAAGTTAATAAACAAAGGACCATTTCCTAAAGTTTGAACTACATCAGCCACATCTGATTGCTGAAGCGGCAAACAAGATCTGGGGTAATATGGGGCTTTGGAGGGGATTATGAGGAAGAGGAAGAGCTTAAGATACAGATCCTAAGTCTGAGAAGTGGCCGAAGCTGGAGCCGAACCCAAATGGTTGAGGAATGAACAAAAAAGACATCAGTTCATATGCTTTCCATATATCTTGAAATTTTCTGCATTACTAATATCTCTGTATCAAAGTGGTTATTTTCTAATTTGCTGTACCTCAAAATGCCCTGAAAGGAAACTGACATGGGTAGCATGATTTTGTGTTACAGTCAAGGTCTTCATTGTCCTAATGCCATCTTAAAGGGACTGAGAAAATCCCTATGACAAGAGGATAATTTATTGTGCTTTTCTTTCATCAGCTTGCAACACTAATGTGACTGCCTACTTTTGACTGTCAGCATCAGTCTGCATTTTGTATTACTTTGCTTCCTTTGATTTTCATTAGTGGCCTTGTCTGAAGCAGCCTTTTAAGAAATGTTTGAATGACAGGCTTGAAAATGTTGTCGTGTCTTTCAGTTAGGGGTCGCCACAGCGGAACTCCGGTCCGCTAATGATTGGCACGACGGCATTTTATATGCAAAAGCGGTTCCGAAAAATTCTTCTGCAAACTCTGACCGACGTCTAAGAGTCCGTCGGTTGAAGGAGGCACAGGCTAAACAAGCTGATACGTCGTGGTCTGGGCCTAAGCAAGGAAGGCAGTAAGAATGGAAATCCTTATGAGGTATTTGTTTCCCACAAGTTAAACGATTATTTACTTTGTCTGACATCGGCTGAGGCAAGAAAGAGTCCCCAACGGGGTACTTAGCTTTTTTCGAAGTCTTCGGTAGCTGAAATCTCTGGATCTGACCGACCGGCACTTGCGAACAGCTTCTGCTTTGGGCACCGCACGGCAAGAAAGACTGAGGAAAATGGCATCGGCTGATGCCTTTATACCCCAGAAGCTATGACATCGGGGAAAGTGCGACATCAGCCGAGGCCAGACCCAGACTTTGGAATCCGGCTGACCGAAGGGCTGCCTGAGGCAGGACAACCCATATGTTATGACTGCAGATGCATCCTTGAAGGACATCATGCTCTTTCACGGAAAATACAGTATATAAAAAACACAATCAAATACTGAAAGAAAAGAAGAGCAAGATGAAAATTTTTTCTTTTTGTGGCGCACTGATTAACAGGAAAAACTAATCTGTAATAAGAAAAGAGTTTTCTTGTTTATTTGCGTCTGAAAATAGGCTTGAAAGCCTTGCTTTTGTTCAAACTCCACACTACACTTAAGAGGGATAATGGCAGTCGGCATCTGCTAAGGAATATTGAAATGTCAGTCTTCAACTGCTCTGTTTTTTTAATGGCTTTGTATTTAGAATAAGTGACTTAACCTAATAACTCTGCCACTCTTAGCAGCCTTTATGATTTAACATGTGAGACACAAACAGAGATAAGTTCAGACAAAAACTTAATTATTAAATGAAGACTTTTCTGTGTGTGGCATGTTTAATGTTGGAAATACAGGGAAGAAACATTACTTTTTGAAAATAAATACTTGACATTTGGGTAGTGTTCCCCTTTAAGATCTTACAGGTGGTGACAACTTGGGCTTTTTTTTTAAACAATGCTGAAAGTAACCTAAAGGTCAACAATGGTTTAAAAAATCCTGAAACATGCATAGCATGCTCTGTATTTCTATATACAAAAGGCATTTCAAATCAACAAAACTGCAATTGGTAATTTTGCAGATGCAAAACAATTATTCTCAAAGTTTATAAGCCATATAGCTACAACTCAAAAGTGATTTACTACAACTCTGCAACATTCCAACAAATTACCGAAACCACCACGATGATAATGAAAACTGTTAAATTTAATAAAAACAAGCGCTTTCACGCACTAACAAGTGCGCTTCTTCAGGTTATAACAATTTTAAAAAATGCATCAGTATATATACATAACACACCCTGCTTAACGAGCCAAAACGGCGGCAAAAACTCAATTAGTTATGCAAATTAAAAATACATATACTCTTGTTACTAATAGCAACGCTATACTGGCTTGACATCAGGCACAAGTTTGTATATGAAATAAACATAATACATGGAGATGTGCATAAACCAAGGATCAAATCTAATCAAAGAAATATTATTAAAACTGTTAGATAAAATTCTATTAAATAGAGAACTAGAGACCCTATTATATAATTAAATCATATGGCATTCTTACTTACAATAGATAACATCACACCGCACAGTTTACTGAGAGTGCTACTGAGAAAAATCTCACCATGCAGCACAGCAACAGATTATTTGCTAATTAATATTCGAATATCATAATCCACCTACTAGCATTCAATGCTTCACTGTTCCTTAAGGCTCAGGATCTTAACGGGTCATATTCAGATTCGCTACATCCAAGACTTTTTTTGCCGCAAACACCTTACCACAAAAAATACATACATGAAATACCTAGTTCAGATTTAAATATTTTCAAATTCTGATTTTTGATTGGAATCAGATTCCCTGCTTTTGCTACCCTTACTTGGAAACATTTTAATATCTGGACTTTATTTAGCCATACTCAACAGCAAAAAGTGTTTCTAGTGTACTCTTCATTTTCTACCATTTCAATGCCAAATATGGCTCCTAGAATCGAACGTCTTAAACGTACTTTTGGTGCAGTGTTCAAATGCAAATTTCATCTTTAATTCTCTTAATTCAGTAAACAATTTCAAACCTTTCTTTAATCTTTCAGTACCCTTGAGTATACACAGAAACCAGTACTATATGTCAGCATTGACCTAACCATAGCTGTATATACAGGGACAAGTGAATTTCATTCCTTGATGTTATTGTTCCAATAATAGTTTAGAAAAAATGTACAACTAATTCACTACTGATTAAATTTTAATTGGCAGGCAACTGTCACACCTAGATCTTTATATTCAGTAGCCTATAATAAAATACTAACTTGTATGGCATATGGGTGTTTCCCCAACATACATTATATTTTTTTATTTATTCTGCATTAAATCCAATTTTATTTCACTTACGGACGTGACTGACGTATGCCCAAATTTGCTCAAAAACATTTTTGATCTGATCTTGGACTATAGATACCATCCCACCAATCTTTGTATTGTTTCTTAACTTCTGAGTCCAGCATCAAGTCATGAATGGCATTGTTGACTATGCTGAACAGTACTTATCCAATGCATGATCTCTCCCATTTCTTCTTCTTCCCCCAAACAGACACAAACACACTGCAGCTGTGGGCTGAGTAACAGCTGGACTGGACTATGATGGTTTGATCAAAGGTCTTGGCTACCTTTAGCTGTTGCAACAGTTAATATTTTGGTTAAAGATTCTTGCAAAAGTGCTCCTGGATTAAATCCCATTTCCTGCCAACCAGAGTGGTTTTGCCATCTGCCACAACGGCCTTTTCCACTGAAGTCTACATTTACTGCATCCCTCTTACAGTAACAAAGTTTCTTCCCATCACCTTTCATCGTATGTAACTTCATGTTGACTCAAATATTTATACAATTAAGTGACCAAAAGATCTGCCTGAAGGCACAGATTATTTCATTCATTGATTAAAACATCAGAACAGATGCAAAAATTGGTGAACGTGCAACGATCAAGGATGACCAAACATGAATATGGAAAACCCAATAAACTACACCCTAAAACATCCAGTGGGAGGTGCCCATGGAGGATTCTCAAACCACCTGAAGCAACTCCTCTCGACTCAGTAGTGGCAGTACAGACAGTGCCTCACGATTACCAGATTCCTGTCACAAAGTGCACCCAACTGCCCTTTAGAGAACACACTAACTTTTGCAACTGGTATTTTACTCTCAGGTCCCAGTGGAGAAATCCTGTTTTGAGTTTTAGACATTTTGTTTTTCAGTCTTTTGAACTTTAGATCTTATGACAGACCCATGAGTCATATACACAGACCCCCTTTGTATTTTTTACTGTGGTACAGTATTTTACAGATGGGCACATGCCCTAGTGTAACACCGCCCCTGGTCAGTATGGATACCACCTTGACGTTCCATTGAAAATAGGCCTAAGGGGCCCTAGCTGTTAACCAAAACAAAAATAATAATCAAAATGCTTCCTCTATTTATGCTAACAGCACAGGACCTTTGCAAGCCAAGACAACACAGCACTGAGACTTCTGATCTCAAATTTAACCTCTTTCCTCTTATATGTATTCACTTTCTTCAAAAATAGATTTTGTTATTTAATAATGCATACACCCCTAAACAAGCTTACATAAATGTTCAATATAAACTATTACTCTAGTCTGAATAAAGACCAGTGCTATGATTTTTTAATGTCCAAAGTTGAGGTATGCTGCTGTATGTTAAATGTAGTCATACACTTAAATACTTGATGAAATGTTCAGTCTTCAAAATATTAAAAAGGTTGAAATGTTTAATAGAAATATCAAAATACAGTATTATACAGACTATCAAAACTATGGATTATAGTTTCTTACTAATTAGACTAAAACTAAGCAGTTATGTGAATGCTGACTAACCAGCCTCTCCCTTTACTTATCTGTTACACACATGTCCAATTATCGTCTGAAATTCCTGTTCTCACCTATGAGCACTTTAAACATCAGCATCCTAAATAAGGGCAGTGACTAATCCAAAGCAGGCAATGATGTATTTAAAGTGGTCTTGCAAATGCACCTTGGGGCTGCATGCAATTACAAACCATAGCCAAAACTACCTCAGTGTTAAATAGACTAGCTAGGCCTTCATCTATCAAGCAGCTATACAAAGATTCACATCAAACAGTCAAGACTTACTGGGCATGTGCAGTGCACAAATCTTAAAAGGTCCTCGCTCCCAATTTCCTCTATCTAAGGTTAAAAAAAAAATCAAGACAAAAGGAGTGTGCCTTCCCAGACATAAGAATTCGTGAAATTTTTCAAGTACTGCAAGCAATTCATAACTTTGAGACCATGGCAGAGGGCCCCATCTGATAAAAGATTTAAACAAGTGCAAACTAAAACAAATTCAGGAAACCTTTTCTGCTACTGTTACTTCATAGGCAAAAAAAAAAAAATCTTGTCCATTTTTCAAACATCTTCAAAACATGTGAACACGTACATTTTATAAAGCTCAACTCATCCTCACACAATCGAGGAGAGAAACAGTGAAACAAAACTCAATCTACCTCTAAAAGCAACATACTTGCACCACAGTCGTCTATCAAACAAAAGTGATGAAAACCTTGGTACAGCGGCGCCATTTTTTTCTAGTGGAATAAATGCAAACTGGGGTCTTCTTGTCAGTATAAAACATTACCAGCCATAGCACACTTGAAGACAGTAAACTCTCAGTTAACCAGCACCATGGGGATTGGTAGATGCCAGATAAAGTACAGTTGTGTGCACTTACCATAAATGTAGATCTTCAAGTGTATTCACTGTTGCAGTCATCACATTTGGGTTATCCCTGCCAGGGTAGCCCTCGGCCGGCCCAAATACCAGAGGCTTAGTACTTCTGCGTCAATTGCTGTCATTTCAGGACTGACGTCAGGTTGTCAGTAGTATAAAGTAAGGCAGCTGACACCATTACTTGTTATTGTAGTAAATAACAAGTCAGGAGCCAGATTCTGGTGAAGAACCCCACCAGCAGAAAGTAAATACCAATATGTCCCTTGTAATGAAAGAGAAGAAGACGGGAATGGAGGGAGAGAAACCAGGACTGCAAATGTGAATACACTCGAACATCTACACTGATGGTAAGTGTACACAGCTGTACCACGTTCTTAGTGTTTCACTGTTACAGTCATCACATTTGGGTCGATTCCCAAAGCTGAGGAAAAAGGTGGAGGCAGTCAAGGAAACTAGGGGTTGGCTAGGATGCACTGCAAGACTGCAGAGGCAAACCCTGCCCTGGATTTGGAGAATATAGGCAGGTGGTAATGTTTGGTGAAGGTGTGAAGAGATGTCCAGGAGGCAGCCTCCAGATGTTACTGGTGGGAACTCCTCTGAGGAAAGCTGCAGAGGTGGAGGCTGCACTGGTAAAGTGAGTCCTGACCCCCTTGGGGAGAGGCTTTCAGTCTTGTTTGTAGCAGAAATGGATGCAGTGTGCTATCCATTTGGATATGGTTTGTTTGGAGATGGCTTTGCTCTCTGCCCCTGCAGCACAGCTAACCAGCAATTGATCAGACTTTCTGAAGGATTTAAGTCCTGCCTAGATAGAATCTGAGCTGTCTGCGCACATTTAGAGAATGCAGGACCCTTTCCCCTTGTTCTGTGGGTTAGGGGACAAAGGTGGGCAAATGAATGGATTAGTTGAGAGCCACACTGGACACCACCTTGGGCATGAAGGATGGGTTAGTCCTGACGGATACCCTGTCAGCATGGAAGTTGAAGAAGGGTTCCAGAGCCATGAGTGTTGGCAGCTCAGAGACCCTTCTGGCTTTAGTGATGGCTAGAAGGAAAGCCGTCTTCCAGGAGAGAAAATTTTGCTCTGCTGAAGAGGCAGGTTCGAAGGGGGGGGGGTGAGCTTTCCCAACACAAAGTTAAGGTCCCATGCTGGGGATGGTGCTCTTCTGAGTGGCCTCAGGTTGCTAGCCCCTCCTAGGAACTGTTTGATCAGAGGGTGTGAGAAAAAGGGGCTGCTCAGTGGTAAAATGAGCAGAGATAGCACAGGTATGAATTTTAATAGAGGAAAAGGAGAGTCCACTGTGTAGCAGGTCAGCTAAATAATCCAGGATGAGAGGGAGGGCTGTGCCATATTGGCTCCCTTAGCCTGAATCCAGGTGCAGAACCTTTTCCATTTGTCAGCATAAGACTTCCTAGTGCTAGGGTGTCTGGCCTCACGTATAACATCTAAAACCGGTTTGCTGAGGTTGGCAGATTGATTGGGGGGGAGGGGGTGTTAAGCCGAGCTGACAAATTGAGTGTCTGCAATTGGGGATGCATGAATTCCCCTTCATTCTGAGTCAGGTTTGGAATCTGAGGGAGATGCCAACCTTGATTTTGAGCAGTACCCGGAGGATGAGAGGTAGTGGAGGAAAGGCACAGACCAATAGATTGACCCAGGGGAAGGACAGGGCATCCACTTTCCAAGCCATGCAGTCTTGCTCTCTGGTGCCGAACGTTCTGAGCTGATGATTGTGTGGGAGGCAAAGAGGTCGACCTTTGGGGTACCCTACTTCCGAGTTATTAGGGCTAAGATTCTTCTGTTGAGCTGCCACTTGTGTGGGTCCAGAAGATTTCTGCTTAATTGGTCCACCAGAGAGCTGAGAGAACCCGGTAGGAATTGTGCTAACAGGTGGAGTTGCATGGAAGTGTGTGTGCCAAAGGGTCATGGCCAGCCTGAAAAGAGAGTAGGACTGAGGCCCTCCCTGCTTGTTGATATACAACATCACAGTTGTGTTGTCTGTTTTGATCAGGAGAGCCCCTGGGGAGAGAAGGGGCTTAAAAGCTATCAAGGCGTGCTGGACAGCCATCATCTCTTTTTGGCTGATGTGCAGATGGATTTCCTGTGGGCTCCATTGGCCTTGTATGCACCTTCTGTCCAGGTGTGCACTCCAGGCATAATCTGATGCATCTGTGGTGAGGGTCTGGGTGGTGTGGGGTGGTAAGAAAGGTAGTCCTTCGTCGAGGGAGCATGCTGTTGCCCACCAAAGAAAATCTTTTCTGAGGCAAGGTATTCTAGGTATAACAGTCTCCAGGTCTTAAAAAGGAGTGTTTATACACCAAAGGCTTTTTAGGTACCACTGAAATTTCCTCATACGCAGTCTGGCATACAGAAGGAGTAGAATGCAAGATGCTATCAACCCCAGGGCTTGCAGGAATTTCCTTGCAGACAGTTGGGGTCTGGTAGCTAATTGAGAGAAGTAGGCTGTCAGGAAGGTTTGCTTTTCTGGTGTAAGGAATGCCATCTGGGATGTTGTGTATAGGCTTGCTCCCAGGAATATAATCCTTTGGGGGGGAACCTGTTTGGATTTCTTTTCGTTGATTGTGTACCCTAGAGAGGTTAGTAGGTACTTTACAAAGGCCAGGTGCTTGAGCAGCTTTTCCTTGGTGTCTGCCTGAATTAGGGAGTCATCTAAATATGGGAAAATCTGGACATTCCTTTGTCTGCAAAAGGCAATGGCCGGAGCCAGACATTTTGTGAAAACTCTGGAAGCAGTAGATAAGCCCAAGGGAAGCACAGAGAACTGAAAAAGCTAAGATCCTGCCATGAAACTGAGATATTTCCTGCATGATTCCCTGACAGGAATGTGGAGGTAGGCCTCCTTTAGGTCTAGGGTGGCTAGCCAAACATCCTTGGACAGCATGGGTAGCAGCTGCTGGAGGGTGAGCATTTTGAATTTTGGGATCACCAGGAATGTGTTTAGAATGGATAGATCAAGGGTGGGGCGCCAGGTGCCCTCTTTCCTAGGTACCAGAAAGTCTGGAGTAGAAACTTTGGCCTTTCTGTTCTGCAGGAACGTGCTCTATTGCCCTCATGGAGAGCAGGGAAAGAACTTACTTTTGCGCTTCTGCCCACTGGTTTTGAGGTAGAGCTGGGAACCCTTTTGGGGTTGGAAGGGTGTGGAAAGAAAATTTGTATCACTGGGACACTATGTTGCGAACCCAGCGGTCAGTGGTAATGGTGGCCCAGGTGCTTGCATGAAAGGAGAGTTTTCCTCCTAGGGGGTAAGTGGAGGTGGGCAGAGAGACAGGGTGGGGAAGGAGAGTCATTGCGAGTTCTTACCATAAGGGGGTGACTTAGAACTCCCTGGTTTTGAAGTGGAGGTAGTCCACTGCTTAGATCTCTGCATTCCCTGTGGCCGTTGTCTGTGGGGTCTGGTTCCCCGGGGTCTGGGATGAACTGACCTGGTGAGAGGATTAGATTTAACATGGTCTGGCAAGGGCTGTTCCTTAAGCCATGCATGGCTTCCAAGGACAGAACCGGTGACTGCTGCCCTGCAAGAAGCTTCTAGGATGTCAAAACCACAGTGCAATGTGTTTTTAGTTACTTGACTTGCAGAATGCATTAACTCTAACTCTTTAGATTCTGCACAACCAGGAAAGGAAGACATTTTTTATTTGAAGAGTTCCAGGGTATGTTGCAGAAATTTTAGCATATGGAACTGACAATTTAGTGCTCGGATAGCAAGAGTAGCTGAGGTGTATACTTTTTTACCCCATCTGTCTAGTGCTCGGGAATCCCCATCTAAGGGGGTGGGATTCTTAGCAGAGGTTGCTTTAATTTCTTTAGTCCCTTGAGAAATTACCTCAGGGTCAGCAGTAGGATTTTTAAAAAGAAATTTGTGTGAGTCAGGGACTCTGTAATAGCCGTCTGGTTTTCTGGGTGCAGGAGGGAGGGTGTCAAGAGTCAAGCTGGATTCCAGGAAAACATCCTCCACAACATCCAGGACTGGGGGGGGGGTGGCCAGGGGTCTGTGCTGTGGAAGATCTAAGAATTCCTTGAGTCTGTTTTTACACTGAGGGTAGTCCTGACTTTCCCATTGGAAATGCTCCCTTAAGTTGTGTAGGGTTTCCCCAAAGGAAAAAAATCCTCTGAGGAGAGGCTGAAGGAATGGAATCCTCTGCATCAGAATCCTCATAAGCAGAGAGGGGTTGCATGTCTTCATAACTCAGATGCATCAGAGTCATCGGACTCCTGTTCAGACAAAATTACAGGGAACAGATCTCTTTCTTTTGGAAGGGGTAGCTTGGCTTTCCCTGATCAGCATAAGGTCTTCAGTCATTTTAAGCATTTGAGACTGACGCAAGGAAGCAGGTGGCCGAGACTGGGTCGTCAGTTTCTTGGGTGTGGTTCGTAACCTGGGCCTAAGAAACTCGGTAGTTTTCAAAAGAACGGTAGTCGCAAAATCAGTTTGTGTCGGGAATCGGTAGTATGAGTGACTTCCTCAGAAGCCAGTGCCTGCCTCAGTGGCTCCGGACCCATCCAAGGTATGGACGACAGCAGGATCCTTAGTCGAAGAAGAGTTTTGCAGCATTCCGGACTCCAAAAGGGTCTTGATAGCGGCTTGCAAATCCACAGAAGCAAGCATGAGGGGCTGCGAAAGCACCTCACTGAGGATCGGACAACTAGCTTAACAAGATCGTCGTTGGTATGTTTGGACCAGTGTGCTCTTGTCTGTCCTTATCGTTACATTTTTTCGGAAGATCTGCTGACAGATGGCTTACTGAAGCCATATCGGAATTAGAGGACTGTAAGCGAAAATATCTAGCTACAATAAGGGCCAGATGACGTACAGTTCTGGAGTTGAACAAAGCACAGAAACGACAGTGGGGGACATCGTGGTCTGGGCCTAAGTTAGTGACACAGTAAGAATGAAAGTCTTGGTGTGGTATTTGCTTTCCACAGGCGAGACCATTGTTAACTTTTTCTGACATTGGTTAGTGCAAGAAAAAAAGGATCCTCAATGGGGTATTTGGCTTTAGAAGACTTCAGCTTCAATTCGGAAGACGAAACTCTGGTAGCAGCTGACCAGCACTCATGCAAACTGCTTCTGCTTCGGGCTCCACGGCAAGAAAGACTGATGTAATGCCGTCGGCTGCCTTAATTTATACTACCGACTACCTGACGTCAGTCCTGAAGCGACAGCAAATGACACAGAAATACTACGCATCTGGTATTCGGGCCGGCCGAGGGCTACCCTGGCAGGGATAAACCAAATGTGATGACTGCAACAGTGAAATACGAATAACATCTGTAGTTTCTGCTTGCTTAAAAGTTGCTATCTGCAGGGGGGGGGGGGCAAAGGGCAACACATGAAAATTGTACTGTATTTCTTCGATTTTTTTTCTTCTGGTTGCTTGAGTTCCGGTTACCGGAGAGTTTACTGTAAATCATTAAGATTTAGTAAAGCAAAATCAGACTCCAGCAATCAAAATGTCCCAAAGCTACTCCTTTAACATTACCAGCTTTCTACCCTTTACAAACCCACTGTAACCTCCATCTTCATATTACTAGGCTTTGCACCAATCTCCCAAAAAAGTCATTTGACTGCCCTTACTGTGAGACCTTCTAGTATAGCCAAAAAAGCACAAAGCTACTCCACCTGCCTGTGAATCTCTATCAAATTATCTCCATTGGCCTCTCTGACAGATTCCAGTGTCACTCCAAAGACCCTTACCAGGCTGGCCTTGGCATTCCACATTTTCATGTGAAAGCAGTATCCTCCTTCCAGACGGTTCTACGTTTCCATAACTTTTTCTTACAATTTGAGCTACAAGCAAGTGTTGAGCACTGCTAGGCACTATCAGCAGCTTACAGTTTTTGCTTCGAGTATAAACCTTCCCCTTGAAGACAGATGTATCCAGCATACTTCTGTCTTACCAGTCTGTTTGTTTACTCCAGCATATTTGCGTGTGGAGTAACAATTCAAACATACCTTGGCCAATGCACAGCATCTGCCCTCGGCTCACAGAGCTACAGGTTTAACGCTTCTCTATCACCAGGGGGCATCATCATTACAATAAACTACACCACTCTTCCCTCCCCCAGTGAAGCCAAGATTCACTGTTCAAACCCACTGAACCTCTTTCAGCATCCACAACACTAACTGAACTCCGGTTACCTTGGTCTCAGTCAAGAATTTATCCCTTTCTACCATAATGCCAGTGAGCCTTCATGATTTTTATTTCAAATGGGTCACACCATTCTGAATAGTAACACCTAGATGAAGAAGAGAGACTATGGGAAGAAAAGGAGCCCCCCCCCCCTATTTCTTGACTGTGTGGCTTCAAGTATTTCTGAAGGTGAAGGCCACGACTTTGCCTTCATTCTTCCATACTTAATGGTGTCAGGGCATATAGTTGTAAACAATGAGCAGGTACACAAAGCAGTAACCATTTTTACTTCCAAGACTAACCGTACAGTCCCAGAATAGTGTAACTGAATAAGCAAAAAAAAAAAAAAAGTGGACTTGCATACACCAAATCCAAGCTCAAAATGTCCCAGAGCATTCCATTTTCTGCAAGGTAAGATTATGAGTTAGTATACACCAATGTAATGCGAGCACAGGAGAGCTGGGTGGGGCATACCCCTCTGCAAAAATTAAAAGGACAATACATGTTTCACATTCGCTGTTCGTGTACCCCCTCCCCCCCATAAAAAAAAAAATCTAGGACTCAAATTATTAGCCAGTTACAACTAGATGCAGCTTTCTATGGCTCTCCAAAGTATTTAAATTATAAATTATTTAAGCATCTCATTTTTACCTCTACGACAAGCAGTACCCAAGGTGATGGTTTATTCTACTTCTAAACTGTAGCCTATTAAACGCTTAACCTTTAACTTCTTCATACTAAACCACAGCCACCATATTTCTGACCATTTCCACAGGTTATCAAACTGCAGTATAACCTTTTCAGTTCCTTAGTGCTAACCTGCTACAATGTTATCCACAATTATAAATCTTTCCTTGGGCCTCATCTGAGAGGTTAGCTATAAAGTCTAAGAATTCAACAAGCATCATTCCACAGTGATCTTGAATTATTGTTCTATGGTCACCTTCTACAAATCACTTATCAGTTTTCCTTATTTATGCCTCCATCTTTGCGCTCACCATTCCATCATACTATTTCTATTATTGAAAAACATATTACACCCCCACTATGTTTTTATTACTCTAATAATGTTGCATTATCCATAATTTCCATCCTCTTCTTGATTCTAATAGCATTTCAAAACCTTTCTCATTGACAAGCTATCACTACAATACAGTCTCCATTATTACCCAATATAAATGAGGCCAAAGAAACAACTGGATTTATTTAACACAGACATTCACCTTCTTTATCTTGTAATAGAACTCGAGGTTTGATCTTGAACCCTGAAATATATAAATAATTTTCTTTATGACATTAAGAACATACATACCCCCAAGGTAAGTGTGTGTGTGTGTGTGTGTGTGTGAGAGAGAGGGAGTGTGAAACAGTGTGACTGGGGACAAAATCAAATATCCCTTTTTGTAAAGGGATTTCAAAACGTCTGCCACAATCTGTTAATGATATGCAATTCTTAACATAGTATACTAGTGTTCGAAAGGTCAGATGAACCAGATTTTATACTAAACACCAACCACTGTTTCATTAAAATACATGTAACCCTTTCACATCACCTTATAAACCTTTACACTTGGGTAATAAATTTATTAATGGCATCTTCAGTAGTAAAACACACTTTGTATCTGCATTTTCATTGTGCCCAAATCACTACTTGACTAGTCCTAACTCTAAACATAAATCATAACTAATGCAAAACAATACACTGCTCACTGAATGACCTTATTTTACTCCAATAGTTTTTCTTTAACTCTTACTCATCCATTTACCAAAACCTTAACTACTCTTCATAACTGATGTTAAATTAATTTGAACAAGTCCTTATGGTCATAAAAATCTGCCACATTTATGAGATATCATAGGCTTTTTCAAAGTCACAAACCTCCCTCTGCTCCTCCCTTTAAAATACTCTCAGCAACCTCTTAACAGTTGGTATCAACTTTAGAATTGCACCCCTTTAACCTGGGTCTAACTTCATATGATCGAAAGATTATTTGACCAAAACCCATTTGATCGAAAGTTCATTTGATCGAAAACCAGTATTCAAGGCATACAATTGGGATTTGTCCCCATTCCCAATGTCGTGTAACCCTGGAGTTGGTATATATAGTTAGGGGGTGTGGGGGGGGGGGGTGAAGCCCCCCACCCAGTTTTCTTTAAAAGAAGAAAATAAAACAAAAAGTACAGATTTTAAACAAAAATAGGTGGGGGGATTCACACCCCATCCCCCCCAATGTGGGGGGGGCTGCACCCCCACACCCCCTAACTATATATACCAACTCCAGGGTTGCACAACATTGGGGAGGGGGACAAATCCCGGTTATTTGCCTTGAATACTGGTTTTCGATCATATGAACTTTCATTAAATGAGTTTTGGTCAAATGGTCTTTTGATCATATGAAGTAGACCCTTTAACCCATATTTCTTTATTATAACTTGTTCCATTACCTTTTAAAGCTTCTTTTGTACTTTCATAAATCTATAACACAACACAATGTGATGCATCTCCAATATACATCACTTCCAAATAAAAACTACTCCTTAAAATGTCTTGTCCTGTACTTCATTTCCAAATCATTCAAAACCAATTTTATATTCATACGCTAGTTTCCAGTGACACAAGCCTATCACATTTAAACCTAGCACAATCAGCAAGGTTTCCTCCTGTACTAGCTCAAATTGAGAGGATATTCCTTTTGCTAACTACTTCATATCTGAATTTCTCAATACCACACCCTTTTCTACCACCTCAGTTTTTCTTACCATGCAATACAAATGGAATTAACTGCCACATTCGTAATTTTCTTGTGTCCTTAATTTTTCTTTCTGATAACACAGCAATGCTCCTTTCTGCTCAACTGATTTTCTTAAAAATGAAGTCACTTCCTCCTTTTTACCTTTCAGCATGTTTTTGCTTCCATAAAATACCTTCAAAGCCTATTTTTCTCATTCAGATTTATCTGTAAAACTTCCATGTTATTAGCATCCAATGCCTTTCTACATTTAATTCCAAATATTCTTACTTCCTACTTTTAAACCATGCTGCTTCCATATTTGCATATACTAACATGTATTTCTGTTTAAGTGCTAACTACCAATGAGACAAATTAAATAAGATATTCCCTCTTCTAAATGGTCATGCCACAATTTTTTTTTTTTGGCACACTATCTGCCAACCATTAACTCACTGATCCACTGGGCCATTCATTCTCTCCCCAAACCATTCACTCCCTATGACGCAAGAATCACAGAGCCATCCCCTGGCAGACTTTAGAGGCATTTTTATTTATGTAACCCGACCCCCTGGCAGTGATGTGGGCTTCAGCATCCCTAACGAGGGGCCTGAAAATGGCCCTGATATGGAGACATTCCCAGTTACTGACACCTCTGCAAGGTCTGCAGCCCAAGCATGGGCAGACTGATCTATATTCCAGCCACCCCACTCAAGCCTCTCTCAAGAATGCAGCCTGACACACCCTTGAAGTGGTAGGTCTCCACAAGGAAGAAGCTACCATAACTACCCCTGGACAGAATACCCACACAAGTCATGCATCCCTTGCCTTCCTCTCCACAGCTTTTCCAGCTTATTGAGCCACTACTAATCTTTGGTTGCTTGGGCCACAGTAAGAGCTTTAACCGTCAACATGGCCAATGACATCAAGCCACAGTTTTGTGTCTACATTATCAAAAAAACTCCCCTTACTGCCAAATTGTCTGGACAACCTACTGCAGTTACTCCCACCACCTGATAAATATTACAGTGAACTGAACAAAAGAAATCCATTTCAGTTCTTACAGTACTTCTTAAATGAGTAAATGTATCAGTTTCCCTAAGTCAATCTCCTTAACTTTCTACCATTCTTACAAGGAAATCTCTTACCACTGTATTTGCATTAGTAACATTTTCCAAGACACTTCAAAAACTGAAACATCTCTCATAACTGAGAAAGTATAAAACACCAGAATTCCATACAGATTTCTTCTTAATGTCTAAAACGAATTACCCAAGTACTTACTGAGCAACATTTAGAATGTTTACTTCTTGGCTACCACACAAAATGGCAATGTCTGAACAGGACTATAAACCAAATGTCCAAATAATCTTATAACCCCTTAATTTAAATTGTGTTCAAGTATCTTATAGCTAGCAAATGCAGTAAATACACCACTGCTTGCATACAATAGCTCAAATGTCAATATCATTAAAAGATATGGAGATTGTTATGGACTTCAATTCCATCAATGTTATCTTTTCCCCTTTTTTGTCAGCTTTGCACATCCACAACCACAGTACTTGACTCAACTTGTTACCTTCAGAAAAGCCTTCCCAGCAAACATCTTGGTTGCTTTCCCAGCAAACACCCTGGTTTTGTAAACTAATATATTTATTAATGATGGGTATTAATCAGTAATTTGATCTCCTCCCCCATTAAACTCAGACATTGCCATCAAATCAATTTACTGGAGTATTTTCCATTCCCTTCTACTACTTGTTCCACTGTAGCACTTTCTTCAGTTTTCAAACCACAAATGACCGGCTATGTTACAATTTCCACAAAACCACACACTTGTCTTTCCCCACACTAAGTACCATTTTTTTTTTCAAATCACACTGCGCAAATATGGCTCACCCACAAAAACAGCAAGCTTTCTTTTGGTCCCAGTATCTTACTGTTCATCTGAGTCTATTCACATTTAACACACTAAGTACTGGACAGCGTTTGTCAAACGGTTAATGAAATAGTTAGTTTTAAACCCCAGTCTGTAAAGTGCATTCATCTTTTATAGGCTTAAAAGACCACTCACGTTCTTTACGGGGAGTTCACCATTTATAAAGTGGGTCTATTTTTGCTTTCAAATGTACAGAATTAACTGTAGTTACACTATGTGCTACCAACCACAGAGGTATATACTTTCTAATTTAAGACAGCATTCCATTCATTATTTCCCCATCTTTCACAATAATCATACCCATCATCTGCAACTTTGCAATACGCACATCTGAGGCAATCCACAGCGTCCACATTTTTGACCTTACTCCAATACTTCAGTTCCTGTGCAGACTGTAAACTACCTCCAAATCCCCCAGGATCTACAACTTCATATTTTCGCTCATTTTCATGAAACTGCAAAACATGTCAGACTCAACCAAATGCAGAAAAGTAAGACTACTTTGGACCCGATACATACATACAAATATTTCAAGCACGGGCATTAAAAGCCATTCTAGCTTGCCAATATACCATAACCATTGCAGAAAGGTTAAGATTTTACACAACTGCACTGACAGTAGATGCCCTTCTCTTCAATGTTGCAGTATTCGTAACAGATTGTTATCCTTGGCAGGAGATCTTAAGCCTTTAAATTCTTACCCACATCATAACTCACACGCATGTTCCCACAATCAGAATAGGGCATATGGTGACGTACAGACTCCATACTCAGAGCTGAAGTGCCCCAGTAGAACAAGAGAAGAAAGAACACGTGTCCGGGGAAAAAGGAGACTTCTATGAAGAAGGGCAAGGACCCCTTCGGCCACTCAGATGTTTCCAACAGGAAAAATAGGTCAAGTGGGCAGAATGGAATGGGTGAATATTGCAAAAACAAAGAGAAAGCCTTCCGCTGTTACATTAAGATTTTACACAACTGTACTATGTCCTTCCATATCAGTGCTGCAGTATTCAGAACAGATGGGAGAGTACAAAAGCTACTGTAAAGAATGGGAGAAGGAAAGCAAGGAGGGGACCTTCCACAAATCCATGAAAAACAGTCTTGGCAAAACCTGCCTTGGCTCTGGAAATGACATGCTACTTGTAATGTTTAGTGGCAGCTTCAAGGACAGAACTGGTGTCCAAACCCTTGATGAAAGTTGCAGTAGAGGCAAAGTACAGTTGTGTACACTTAATACCATAAATGTAGATGTTTGAGTGTATTCACTGTTGCAGTCATTACATTAGGGTAATCTGCTGGCAGGTTGCCCTCAGTCGGCCTGATTAACAAAGTCTTGGGTCCTGCATCGGTTGCTGTCCCTTCTTCCATCACGTCAGGTTGTCAGGGGTATAAAAAATGCAGCAGACGCCATTACATCAGTTTTTCTTGCCCCAGATGTCAGGTGCCCCCCAAATGGGGAGCAAAATGTATACATAATTAGAACACAAAAAAATACCTCCAAACAAAAGCAAATACACCAAAAAGGCTTTTAAGCATAGTAAAAGAAAGAAGAGGTATAGTGAAAGAAAAACAGGGGGCTGGAGGGAGGGTAACCAGGACTGCAACAGTGAATACACTCTAACACCTACATTTATGGTAAGTGTACACAATTGTACTATGTTCATCATGTTTCACTGTTGCAGTCATTAGATTTGGGTAGATTCCCAAAGCCAAGGTTGGGAGGATGGATTTATACAGCATTAGGAACAGCTATAAGGCCCTGCAAAACAGCAGTGGCAAAGCCAGCTCTGGATTTAGAGAAAATTGCTAAGTGATAATGCTTGGCGAAAGTATGAACTGAGCTCCAGGTAGCAGCTTCTAGAATATCCCTGGCAGGAACACCTCTGAGAAAGACTGCTGAAGTAGATGCAGCTCTGGTGGAATGAGATCTGATCCCCTGAGGGATAGGTTTTCCATGGTGTTTATAACAGAAATGAATACAATGGCTTATCCATTTAGAAATAGTTTGTTTTGAAATAGCCTTCCCCTCTGCCCCTGCAGCAAATGCTACCAGCAGTTGTTCAGATTTTCTGAGAGATTTAGTCCTGTCCAAGTAAAATCTAAGTTGTCTGTGTACATCCAATGAATGCAGAATCCGCTCCTCCTTGTTCTGTGGATTGGGAAAGAAAGTTGGTAAATGAATGGACTGATTAAGCCACGGGTTCCATAGGTGAAGCATCTCACGACATACCGGACTCCAAATGGGTCTCAATAGAGGCCTGCGAATCAGAAGTAGCGGGTACCAGGGGCTGCCAAAGCACTTCACTGAGTACTGGCAACTAGCTTAGGAGAAGCATCGTCTGAAGTTTTGGACCTCAATGGCCTGTCTCTGTCTTTTTCTTTGCGTTTTTTCGGTATTCCGGTAGTCGGATGGCTAACTGATGTCATTTCTGGATAATTAAACTGAGAACCGAAATATTTAGAAGCAAAAATGTACCTAAGACGGATAGTGCTCTGATTAAATACAGCACAAAACCGACAGCAAGGTACGTCGTGGTCAGGGCCTAGGCAAGGAATACAGTACAAATGAAACTCCTTATGAGGTATTTGCTTCCCACAAGTAATACAATTATTAACTTTTACTGAAATCGGTAAGGAGCAAGAAAAAGTTTTCCCAACGGGGTCCTTAGCGTTTAGTTGAAGACTTTGGTTCTGAAACTTGAAAACGAAAATTTCAGGTGTCGGCTGACCGGCACTTGTGAACTGCTTCTGCGTCAGGCACCACACGGCAAGAAAGACTTATGTAATGGCATCAGCTGCATGTTTTATACCCCTGACGACCTGATGTCATGGAAGAAGGGACAGCAACCGACGCAGGACGCAAGAATTTGTTAATCAAGCCGACTGAGGGCAACCTGCCAGCAGATTACCCAAATGTAATGACTGCAACAGTGAAACACGAACATCAATCTGAGGATCTTAGGATTGGGAATTGAGATTGGGTAAGCAATTCACAAAGAGACAATGGAGGGGGTATATGCAGATCTCCCAAATGTCCCCCATTTGGGAGGTAGACATATGTCCCCCATTTGGGAGTTAGACATATGTCCCCCATTTGGGAGATCTACATATGTCCCCCCATTGTCTCTTTGTGAACTGCTTATCCAATCTCAATTCCCAATCCTAAGCTCCTCTGATTGATTCTTATAATTACCATGCAATACTTTATATGCTCTACTAATTATTCTTTTCACGTCAGCTTCTGTTCTAGATTCTGTTAATAACTCTGCCAGTGCTGGTTCTTCACTTAGGACCCACCTATTTCTTTTTCTCTGCTTATACTCTGATAATTATCCTTGATACAGAAGGCAGTCTCTAACCTGCAGTCCAAATTAATTCTTGGGTTCTTCCCATTCCATTACCTTTCGCTTTCTAGGTATTTTCTCCCAATACCTTGTTTTTTTTTGCCAGTTTCCTCCAATTCCAGCCCCCTAGTCATCCGTATTGGCGGAATCTCTTCTCCATTCCTGTGCTAGTTTAGTTCTTAGAATACTTTGTTATTTTACGAATATAACACTGATTTTTGTTGTTGTTCTTGTCTGCATCCAAAATCCCAAGCTCTCATTTCTTGAGCTTAGCCCCTGTATTATTCCTTTCCACTTTGAATTACAGTTTTCTGCTTGTGCTATGTATAAGAGCCTTAACTGTGTTGCTCTAAAATACCTCCTCAAATTGGGCAATCCTAGTTCGCCTTGTTCTATTGGAAGAATAAGCTTACCCCACTTAACCCTTGCTGCCTTCCCTTCCCAGATAAAATCCTTCAACTCTAATTGCTATCCATAGCTTCTCCTCTAGTTGATAAAAAAAATATGCCTGACCTGTGTACAAGACTAAAGGGACTAAAAACATTTTAATTGCTTGTATTTTCATATCCATAGCCATATAGCAACGCTTCCAGTTTCTCAATTTTTGTATCATCTTCTGTTTAGTGTCTTCCCACATATCCTTAGCTGCCACAACAGTCATTTATAATCCATACCCCTAAATACTTCATTTTATCATGTCCCCATAAATATGGATATTGTTGGACCAATTCATGTGTGGGTACATAATTTACCACTATTGTCTTTTACCCTCATTAATTTTGTATCCATAGATTTGAAACTGCACAATACTAAATGTCCCTTTCTGGTTTTGTCATGTATAAAATATCATCTGCAAATAAACAGAGCCAGCTTTTCCTGACTACCATACCAATTATATATTTGAAATTCTGAGTCCCTTATTTTCTTTGCCAGTGGTTCTAAATATAAATGCAAAAAAGGGGAAAGCAGACAATCCCGCCTGGTTCCTCTACTTGAGCAGAAGTTATTAGAAAGGACCCCACCCACTTTTTCGCTTCCAATCCCTCATATATACTCATAATCAT
This sequence comes from Protopterus annectens, assembly GCF_019279795.1. Classification (NCBI taxonomy): domain Eukaryota; kingdom Metazoa; phylum Chordata; order Ceratodontiformes; family Protopteridae; genus Protopterus; species Protopterus annectens. The sequence continues at coordinate 509,843,715 of NC_056750.1, forward strand.
CCTTATAATTTTATATGGGAAAGCAAATGCTTCCATTGCCCTGCTTATGAAGTCCCAGTCTACACTGTCAAATGCTTTCTCTGCATCAAGACCCACCAATAACAGTGTTATTTTCTTACATTCTGCTTCTCCCTGGATCATCATCAATGTTCTGTTAATATTGTCAAATGTTTGCCTCCCCGCCACAAAACCACACTGACTCATATCTATCAATTTTTGTATCACTTTTGCCGTTTTTTTAGCCATTACAGGCTAACACTGTATAATCATGGATTAGTATTGAAATGGGCCTGTATGAAACTGGATCCGATGGATCTTTACCCTCTTTAGGTACTACCGTTACCAGCACTTTCTTCTAGAATGCAGGTACTTCTCTTCTTAAAATACTGTTACACAAAACTTTCCAGATCTTAATCAGTTTTTCCCTCCTAGCTTGCAAACTTCCACAGGAATACCATCTATTCCTGGGGACTTTCCTGTAGACTGATTTTACATTTTTATCTCATCTCTTCTTGTCCTGTTAGTAATTCAGCTTCTTCTACCTCTAACCATGGCATATTTAATTATTCCATAAGCATTTCCATTTGTACCCTTTCTTGATTTCCACATTTCTCTGCTTTATACAAACTTTCGTAAACTTTCCAAAATATTTCTAATCCTTCTACAGGACCTAGTTATCTTCTTTGTTATAGGCTTCAAAAGTATGGTGACAGCTCTTTCCACTTTGTTGCCTGAATCATCATGCTAAAAGTTCTTATGCTCTAGAATTATCATCAAAAAAACAGTTGCTTAACAGCAGTCTTTCTAAACTCCTACATATTATCAAGGTAATCCCTTATTTTCAGTTCAGCATTCTGCAGTTGCTCCTTTTCCTGTTCTGAGTAATTCCCCCTAAATTGCAATACTTGACATTTATCAGTCCCTCTAAAATAATTCTCGTTACTAAATCATATCTCTCTTTCCTTTATTTCCACACTAGTTTTAAACCACTTTAATTTTATCCCACTCCCTAGCTATATTTTCAGAAGAAATTTCCATTTTCTGTAGTAGCTTCTGAATTAATTCCTAAACACATTCCTTAAATTCCTCTTTTCGACAGATAGGTGGAAAAGTGCCAGTGTCTCATTTTTATTTCATTACCTTGCAGTTTTATTTTAATCATCAGCGTATGATCTGAAATGGGTGCGTTTCAGGACCTTCAATTAAATGCACATGTTCCTACGAGATATAAATTCTATCTAGCCTAGCCCAGTTTCTCTATCTTAGAATATGTAAATTCACTCCAAACAGCTAGCACTGAATTAATGTTTTCAATGCCAAACATTTTCATAAATTTCTTCAAAAATCTACCCTCCTTTGTTATATTTTCCCTTCTAGGGCCCCCCAGACACATCTTCATTGTTGCAAACCAAATTCCAGTCTCCACCTATAAGTAATATTCCTCGTGAAAGCTGATCTTTTCTCCCAGAATTTTCTTAAGCTCCATTATAGCAGTTTTAGGTGGAATGTAAATGCATGCCAGTAGCCTCTTAGTACTGTACATCTTCCATTCTTACATTTTTTTCCTCCTACGACTATTGGAGCTCCTCTTGCAATATAAGTACTCCTCTCCTTTACCCCAGATATTCCGTTGAATAACCATCCGGAAACCTTTCTTAATCAAATTCACATGTTCAGCTATTTCCAGGTGTCTCTCCTGTAGCATTGCTATTTGCACTCTACATTTTAATATTGTTAGCTACTCTTTTTATATTTATCTGTAAGACCATTCATATAGACATTACAAAAAGCATTTTCTTGTACAGTTATTACCGCCTTTTATGTACAATAACTTTTTGTTAAATGTCTAGTTCCAACTTTTATGTTACATGCATATAATATTCGGCAGGTTGGTCTTTTTATACAGTTGTTAGTCATATCCATTTAAGCCTATGCCACATCTTACACAACTTTTTTTTTTTTTTTTTTTAGATAGCCCTCAAACAACCCCCCCCCCAAAAAAAACCCTTAAAACCTATTAACTTAACACACAAAACTATGTACATCTTCAAATATTGAAGTCTTTGTTTCCTAATAACAAAAGCTCTAAGTTGATAGCCACACAGACAGGCTACAGAACCAAAAAGAAAGTCATGATAATTTACATGGTACTACATGTGCTATTAGTAAGGGGTATTTGGTTTTGTCCATCTTACAGCCCTCCCAGCTGAGAAAACATGTGAATGCTTTAAATAAACACTTTCTCAAAGCCATTTCTTTATCAAATTGTCTTCTAGTGAAATGCAAACCAGACACAAAACTGCCAAGGCTGCCCTTTTTACCAGAAAAATCCTTATATTACAATATCCTTTTTCTTTTACTTGCTTTGTAATAAACTTGTTACTGGATAAAGCCTAGTGTCTGGGAGTCATTTCCCATTGAAAGCATGGGAAAATGTGAAAAAAAAATGTCTTTTCTTTTGTCATACACTCTTAACCATAAGCACCCCCCCTTTTTTCCCTTCCTTACAATGCAGTGCCTATATTTCTTAAAACTGAACAAAGAAAAAAAGAAGGGAGAAAAACAAAACAAAAGCACCCATTTATATTAGTATCCCCATTACGTTAAAAAAAAAAAAAAACAAACAAAAAAAAACTAAGAAAGCTCGACTTAAAGTGCAATTAGTTTTGTCTTATCTTTAAAGCTTTCAAAGCTGGGAAAACCCGATTGCTATCAGAGAACATTCTGACCTAGCCAATTTCTCTTTCATTCCCCTCAACTGATCACCTTCCACCAGACAGTCTCCGGTTCATCAGACACACGAGAACCAGACAACCAGTTTCTCTGTCAGATTGCTTCCATGGAAACATTAAGACCAGCTGCAGAACTGCTACCAAGTATGCATGCATTTGTTTAAAAAAAAAAAAAAAAGCCTCCTAATATTTAATATTCTCTCATTTACTTGCTCTCTCAGATTAAAACTAATCAATCTAAATTCCTTAATCCAGTCATTTCCCCATGAAAAAGCACATTAATTTTAACTTTGTCATGCCTTTTAACCAGGCTTTTTTTCCCTGAGTGCAATCCCTATATTTCTCAAAACTGTACGAAAAGGGAGAGAAGGGAGAAAGAAAAACAGCACCCGTTTACAATCCCCATTACACTTAAATAGCATGCAAAGAAAACAATATACCACAAATGCAGCAATTAAGAAAATGTTTTCTTCACTTGGTTAGCTTTCTCCCCACTCTTACCCTCTCCACAAATCCAACTAATTTTGAAAAAGTCCAATATTTCTAGCTTTTCCTGTTCTGTCGTATTTCACAAATAATTATTGCATTGTAATCTCACATTAAGTTACTGGTTTTATTACTGTTCTCCATCATCCAAATCCATCTTTGCCTCATTTCCAATGTACTCTTGATTTTTCTAGTCCACTCCTACTCCCTTTTCTCCAACATTTTCCGTTGAAACACTAAAAAAGGTTTCACAGGCACAGTCTCCTCTGTTCTTTATTACCAAGAGAACAAAAAAGCAGAATCTCCTCCTGTTTCACAGCTCACTTTTTGTTGGACAAACTTCTGTATTTCCTGCACTTAAGATAAAAAAGAACTTTGTCCCCTCAGGGAAGGAATACCTTAAAAACAGCTGGATACAGCACACTTTGAACCTCACACCTTTGTCTCAAAATTCCCTCAACAGTGGAATGAATTTACTCCTCCTCTGCCTTGTGTACAATGAGTAATTCTCCACAAAGACTCTGCTGTCTCCCACTTTTAGAATTTTGTCCTTCTGCTGGTAGGATTGCATATTCACTATTAAAGGTCTAGGTTGCCTTCTTATAGCTAGGTTTGGAGCATACACACAATGTGCCATTTCAACTAATTCCTGCTGTGGAATATCAGTCCAGTTGCTTATTTGGGTTTTTAATAAAATTAATGCAGTCTGTTCCTTCCAGCTTCTCTGGTATAACTGTAAATCTCAGGTTTTCCCTACATGCTCTGTCCTCTAATTCTATTATTTTTTCCAAACATCTCTTCCTATTCAGTCTCATATTCAACCAGCCTTTTCTTCGTTTCAACCCCTGATTTTTGCAGCTTTATCATCTCATCTGAATATCTGTTTAAAGCTTCTTCCATTTTTCCTGCCTTTTGTCGTTTGTGTTGATATATTCCATCAGTGTTTTGTTTATTTTAACAAAGTGCAAGCAATTCAGATCATGTATCCCAGCTCAAAACAAATCATTTCCTTAGTTACACCCATTTGCTCACTCAATACTTCTGACAGAGTACTCTGCAGAAAATTTTAAGTCTGGCAACTCAGTACACTCCCAGTAAATATGCTCCTGTTTACCTCTTTCTTCCCCATCACACCTCAACACATTCTATCTAAACACAGGAAAAATTCTTTGGAGTCTGCCTGGGGTATAAAAATACACATGCAAACACTTCCAAGCAAAAATGCCAAATCTTCTAGATTTTTCTGAATTCCTGGGAGACATACACATGTACTCTCACCGAATCCTTGGGAATTGCTTATCCAATCTCTCTCTCTTCAATCTTTTCTAACCTCCTCTGCTCGATAGTTATCTTGCAATATTTTATATGCAATACTAATTATCCCTTTAACAGCAGCTTCTGATCCAGATTTAACCAAACCAGAGCATGTATTTCACTTACAATTCCCCTATTCCTTATTCTTTGCCTATACTTGAATATCAATCCCCGATAAGAAGGCAGTCTCTAGCCTGCAGTCCAAATGTATTCTTGGCCTCTTCCCACTGTATTACCTTTTCCTCTGTAAATTTGCTCCCAATACCTTGGTTCCTTTGCCAGGTTCTCTCCAGTAAAATTCCAGACCCCACTTGCCTATTTCTCTGTACTTCTAACTACAGTCATATCAGCAAAAATCTTTTGTTAAACTTCTGGGAGGACTGTAAAGCCTATGCCTTACTTTGTCATTGTTAATAAGAACACTAAATGGAGAATAGAAATGTTATATTTGTATCTGTAAAAAAAAAAAAAAAAATAGAATACTACAAGTTAAACAGTAAAGTAGTTTTGCATAGCATATAGCAGGGGTATTTTAAATGTGGTGAATCATTTTCATTGACTTACTTATTTAACACCTTTAACACACTTTCAAGTTTAAAGAAATACAGGCTTTACAGTATAATGAAAAAGACTGGACAGAAGCAAGATAAAGTTAATATGTTGTGATCGTGATCTGCTGGGATGGGGGTGTAAAAGTGCATTGATTTTCTTAATTCTACATGTAAAAATGAGAAATTACACTATAACAGTGGATGTCTAGATTAACGCCCTTGGCTTAAGCTATAAGCACCTGCTTTTTCATAAGGAAGTAGGCTTTACTAGTTGGTTTGGCTATTTTGCCTAAGAGTTAGAGAATCTGCTGCATCTAAAGGCATCCACTGCTAAAAACTAAAATAAAGATAACTATACACTTCTGATTTTACTGTACATAAGACTCCTGTAATAAATTGTTACATTCCTCACACTTTAGTAGATTTTCAAAGCTTAAGTGTTTCCACTGCTGCTGCAGTACTTGAATTGTGTCTGCTACATTTACAGAACAGTAGTAACTAGATTGTGTGGCTTCTTTGCACTTGAGCTCTAAAAAACAGCATTTTTACATTAAGGTGGTTTTCTAACTGCACTCTTATAGCAGAAGTGTGCTGTAGCAAACTTATCTGAGTAAGGGCTGCTAGCTGAAAGCTTATTGTATGTTTTCATGATTGGTCTGTAGGGTCTTACTGTTGTAAATCTTTTTTTTTCTGATTCCATGTAAGACAAGTGTTTGCACTAGGTTGTGCTTCATGTAGTGGTAATTAGCACTGTCCTGTACAAATGCAAAACACTACAAAGTTAAATCTTCCCTTAGAATAACTCTTTCTGCAACCTTCCCCAGTCCCCCTGCTGCTCTAGGAGCATCTGAGTTGTGTGCAGAGCAGCATCGCCTTGTTCAATAGCTGCAGTTCACACAGAGTATAGCACCCATTCTTCTTCCGTGTGTTATCCCAGCCCAGTTAAATCACCACACTCTTCTCCTTAGTTAAACCTATGGAGAAACGCCATGGATAGGCACAGGCACTTTCCTGTTATCTCTGTGCCTGGTGGACATGGGCATCCTGAGGCAATATAGCAATTGTCTCTTGTATACGGGCTACCACTTAATCCTGAAACAAAACAAAAACAAATAGTACATGAGAGATGTAGTTACACTATGAAAATTGAGACAACTCTCATATACTGACAAATCAAATGACAAACGGGCTATCAGCTCATGCACATCATTTCTCTCACTAAATAAGGTCTCAACACAAACCCACATATGCAGCAATACAATTAACTTATCAAAACCTCAGAAACCACATACAAAAGTTAACACCAATCGCTACAAATAAAAATATATATCAGTGTCTCCACAAGCAAGCCCCTAAGGCAAAACACCAAACATTCAAACATCGCGGTCATAGGAGACGTCACTGAGATACATGGACAGCCCCCCCCCACTAGGTTGGATAAAGGTGGGGTTACAGTCAGTTGCTTGTCAGAGTCTAGGATTCGCGAGATCACACAAACACTCCAGTCACAACCACAAGTACCAGTATGACCTGGTCATAGTACATGTGTGTGTGTAAATGACCAGAGACACAAACGGACTATAAGGAGAGAGATATGATGGACATCCCGGAACACACGTCACAGCCTGGTATGAGCCTCAAACGGAGTGGCATTCTGCCGTCACAAAGAGTGATATCACAATGCAAACAGAAAAACGAGCGACTTGAACAACTGGCTTAGCTACTGGTGTCATTCCAAAGGGATCAAGTATTTGTTATCCTGGGATGCCAATCAACAGGTCATACTGCTTTGCCAGAGATGGTCTGTACCTGTCACAACTAGGCTTGAGAACACTGGCCAAGACATCCTCTTAGTACCTTTTTAGGTAGTGACAAACCATCAAACCTACTAATGTTAACAGTCTTCTAATACCACGCTGAAGGTACTATTGCTCAATGCTTGGAATCTTAAGAAACCTCACTCCCTTGAAGCTCTCCTCACACTGGAGGATGCATTTCTGCAGCTTTGAACCACATCTCTGTAAGCACCCTGGCAGTGCAAGGCTACAATGCCTATCGCATATGCAGACCACCCTCTGAAAGGGAAAGAGAGAAAGTGGTGTTTCCATTTACACAATCACACCTCTAGAATAATCAAGCAGGATGACTTACTTGAGCTATTCCATGTCCAGCTGATCACAGGCGAAATCCCCTACTAGATCATTGCTAGCTGCAGGTCCCCCAACCATGAAAACCACTATACACCTTAAGTTAATTGAACCATTTGCTATTCAGCCCAATGCAATGCTTATGGGGGATTTTAACTACCCCTCCATAAACTTGGAAACATACACGACCACTAACATGCATCTTCACAGATTCCTGAACTTGTCAATGCAAATGCTCTGGAACAGCTGGTGTGTACTCCCATTATGGGTTCAAATATCCTTGACATAGTACTCAAATACAGGGGAGCGTTGCACCCCCCCCCCCCTGTAATGTCCTCATTGCTAAGAGCAGAACATAAATCAGTCTCCTTGAAAGAAATTTAACAGTAGAACTCACCTCAAACCATAAAGAATTTTTCCAAGGCAAATTACTTTCTATGAAGTGATAGCATAATTGATTTTAAAGCTCCCACTAATCCTGAAAACATGGAAGCCTACACAAAAAGTATACACAAATGCCCTGTACAACTACTTAAACTGCATGCAAACAGCAGTACCTAAACCCAGGTCCACCTGGAAAAACAATCCACCCTTGTGTACCCCTGGCATAGACAGACTATACAACAAAAGGAAGAAATTCCTGTCTAGAAGTGGGGGAGTGCACAATGGAGAAAAAAAAAAACTCCTCGTTAGTCTTAACAGGCAAATCAGGTAACTATTAAAGTCTTCAAAAGCTAAGACTAACAGCTCAAAAGTAAAGGATAACCACAAGTCACTTTTTAGTTATGTCAGAAATCTTAAGGGAAACACTCAATATGCCGAGCTGGCTGTAGATGGCACTACCTCTACTCATCAGCTCGGTCACTCCTCATGAAATACCCCCTTACCATTCTCTTGCCTGTTATCACAAAAGAGCAGGTCATCACTGTGCACTCTAAAGCTATAAACACAGCATCAACGGGCCCTGATGGAATCCCAATGTGTCTATTAAACAGCTTGAAACATGATCTAGCAGACCCACTCAGATCTCTATTTAACCACAGTCTCCAGAGAAGCTTTGTCTCAGAGTGGATGACATCAACAGTTATCCTTCTGCACAAGAGGTGACCATCAAGTGACCCAGGAAACTACTGATCCATAAGTCTGACTAGCCTCGTATGCAAGACTATATATTAAGGATAATTATGGACCAGATAAAAAATGACGCAGGAAGTCTCCAGACTTTAGACTGAACCCAGTTCGACAAAGTCGACAGCAGGTCTTGCCTGCTCAATTTGGACTTCTTTGATAGGTCACTAAGGCTATGAGTGAGGGTAAGAAAGTGCATACCGCCTACCTTGACATGGCCAAGGCATTTGACAACACCCCACTCTGGTATTATAGATCAACTCACAAAATTGGGCATGCACATCTATGTCACCAGATGGATAACCAAATGGCTCACAGATGGGACACATTGTTAATATGGGGAAATCCACATCCAGCAAGAGGCCACTCCCCAGTGGACTACCACAGGCTAAGTGCTGGGCACCCTCCTGTTTGGGATATACTTTTCAGATGTCAAGGTAAATGTAGATGGCCTTTGGCTAACCAAGTTTGCTGAAGACTGCAAGTTGGGAGCAATCACAGACTTCGCCAACAATGTTCATCTCCTACAGAAAGGCTAATGATTGGTGTCAGAGCCATGGCCTCAAACTAAATGTGAAGTGCATACTACCCTTTTGGAAATTACAGCATTGTTAGAATCCTGCCCCCCCAAGGTGGACCCAGTGGTGAGAGATCTGGGTACTCAGATTGTAATCTGAACTTTGACCATGTGTCCACAGTGGTTAGGAAATCCCATGAGGCTCAGCTTATTAGTAAGGACATTGCATCGAGATCCAAGGACATTTTAGTACCACTTTACTCGGCCCTCATCAAACCAGTAACAGAGTACAATATACCCTTTGGCATGTACCCTGCCAGGCACCTTCAACAGTTGAGTGGCGTCAGAGGTTTCTCATCAAAGATATACAGGATATAATCAACATTTCCTAAGCGGACCGATTAAAAGCCCCATCATTGCACTCGGTCTTCTATGGATTACGGAGGGTGATCTCTGCCTGACCTACAAGGCAGTCTCTGATTCAGTCATGATGGAAATGTTACATCATTTGCAAGAATAACTTCACGAGGATCATCAGCTCCAAAGATCTAAACCTGATCTTGGACATGAATAGATCATACTAGAGACACAGGTATGTCCCAAAGCCTCCCCCCAAGAATAGGCTTAATATTCAAGTGAAGCAGAGCCCTTCCCTGAACTCAAGTGCAATCTAGACCAATGGATGACAAATGAAAAAAATCACTCCTGGGGTGGCGCCCATGTCCCTAATGGACAGAGGCAGTCTGTAAAAATTGTCAAAACCCAGCTTGCTGACCCTTACCTTTCCCCAAGGGATAGAAAATAGTCTAAAATCCAGGTAAAACTGGTTAGGTTTGTAGGGGCTTTTGATGTGTTAGCCTAGCAATCTCTTATGAACCTATGTCTTGTTCAAGTCCCATGCATCTACAATATTAGCTTGTTTTTCCATTAGCAAATACCCTTTGTGGTAGCTGACATCTGTAGCTGAAAGCAGTTGTGCATTCTATTCTGAGTGAAATTTGTTACAAAGTTTCCTTGGTGCATTTGCAAATATGTTGGCTGTTTTCTATCACTACTGACTACTTTTGCATAGAGATAAGCTGTCTGCAGGAACAAAAATTTCATCTTACAAGTTTTGAGCATACTTTGCTGAGACAAATGCAAAATATAAAATGTACAATGTCAAACAGTTCAGTGAAAAATAAAGGTATAAATTATGGGAAGTGAGTGAGAAATAGCTGCCTTAATATTTTAATGCATTTAATAGAACAGCATACAATGTAGTTTTATTAAAAGATGGTCAGTGTTTTCCCCCTGGGGCGAAAAGTTTGTTTTCTGAAATCATACAAGCTGTTTTGCACATTTGGGAGGGAAATGGAGATAATTAAAGAACATAAGTCAATCAGTTTAAATGGAAACATAGGCTGCAACAGGTGCTTAATTGTAGGTTAGGTCATGCCCACAGGTGCAACTGTTTTTTTTTTTTTTGTACATATTCTTGGGTGGTTGTTCTAAGTTAAGAGGGAGTAAAGGTGTTCTGAAAATTGTGTTTGACTGTTTTAAGTCTTGAAAATGTGACATGGATTCAAATGTAGAAGAAACTGTATAAAAGATCAGCCTGCCAAACTGTGTGCATACAAGACAAAAGTTGGAAACACATTCAAAAAAATAATTTACATTAGGTGGGAACAATAACTCATCATAAAGGCTATGCTATCCATATTACCTTGGATCATAAATGTCCTTCCAAACAGACACAAAGGAAAGAGAATTGAATTATATTAAGAAATGCCAAGTGCAAATAGTGATGCTGCAGAAAACTCATCTGGAAAGAAATGATTATGTGAATTATACAAAGGATTTCGGGATGGATATTTAACAGAATATCAAGGACAAAGGAAAATGGAAGCAATACTGACTGCTACAGCGTTTAAACAGTGATACAAGAGAGGGGAAAAGTAATGGTAGAATGTATGCATTTACATTTCACCAAATTTAAGAAATGTATGGGAGAAATCGGTTTTCAGCTGGGTATATTATTTACGGGTAGAAACTAGAGCTTGATTTGCTACAGTGAGGATTATCATGGAGCATTAGAAGGGCAAATATAACCAAAAAGAATAGATTTCTGAAGAAAAATGAAAATACATGGTATGGAAAACATGAATTCAGTAGTAGGAACGGACACAATTTACATACAATTCCACAGATAAAAAAAGTGGATTAGACTGGATAAAAATTACACTTCACAGCAACATGTGCATTTGATTGAACATTTCAACACAAACACCAATCCATTAACCGTTTTACATCATGCACCAATAAAAATAAAAATTCAGGATAATGAAGTAAAACTGAGACACTGGTACTTTCCCACCCATCTGGTAAAAAGAAAGAATTTAAGGAATGGGTAATTCAAGTTATTAGAGAAGAGACTTCTTCAGAAGTGATAAGTAGTTACAGAAAAAAAAATGGAAATTAAAGACAGGGTAGAAAAAGAAAAAAAAGATACTGTTAAATAGTAATAAGAATTTAGAAAGTCTGACAATGATTTAAGTATTGCAGAATAAGTGGACTCTCAGAATGAGAGAGACAACTGCAGAGTGCTAAAGAGAAAGTATATACGTATTTGGATAATATGCATGCATTTAGAAAACCATTAAGCAATTACTTTTGATAACTCCAGCAGCAAAAAAATCTTTAGCAGAACTTAGGGTTGTCACCAAACGTAGAGCGCCTATGACAAGATAAATAACCAAAGATCCTGTACCTGTATCGGAGATATTCTGGAAATTTTATGAAAATTTATTTCCACATTAATCCATTTTATATAAAGAAAGAGCACAAATGGAATATTTTAAAGATTTGACTATGTCAATGTTAGAGATACACAAGGCTAAAAAAGTAAAGAGAAAAGGACAAGATAAAAATGGTGACTTGTAATCAAGGTGCAGGAAAGTCTCCAGGAATAGATGGTCTTCCCGTAGTAGTTTGGACAGAAGAAGGTGATAAAGATCTGGAAGAATTTGTTAAATCAGTACTTTAAAAAGAGATGAAACACCAATATACTGGATGAAAACTATGGTGGCTGTATCACACAAAAGGGAGTGAAGACCAGTCAAACCCAGCTTCTTATAGACCAGTTTTCAACCACAATTGCAGTGTTTATGTCTATACTAGTTAAAAGAATGGCAAAGGTGTGCCAAAATTGACAGACATGAATCACTGTGGTTCTGTGGACAGGAGGCAAATATCTGTACACATTAACAGTGATGATCTAGAGGGAAGCAGAATTTAATAAAATGCCACTGTTTTTCTGTATCAAGAACCACCATCTGACAGAGTAAGAGATTTTACAAGTATGACAATGGAAGCATTTGTATTCCCCAGATACAAAATAAAGGTTATTCAAGAGGATATCGGAAGGGAAAAGAGGTATATACTTACCATAACTTGCCATCTGTGTTATCCTATGTCACTATTTATCACTCTTGAGTCTTGGATCGACATTGGATCTGAACTGGCACTTTACAGACAGCTTCAAGGCTCAAGCTCCTCACACTCCCATGATCCCCTGCTGCCCACTAACCCCTCAGATCGAATTTTCCCTGCGCTAGAAAGTAGCTAAGAAAGACCATGACCACCAATTAGGACACCTCCACATCCTCTAGATCCTACAGGACGGAGGGAGGGATAGTGATGAATAGTGACATAGGATAACACAGATGCCAAGTTATGGTAAGTACATAACTCTGATGTTATCCATGTCACTATTCCTCACTCTTGGGTCAGAGTCCCCAGTTACCCTAAATCCTGGGCAGCCTCATGGAAGGACATGCTGAAAAACTGTGGAGCCAAAGGAAGCTCTGTTCCCAGATACAATGTCAAGTTTCCAGTGGCTAACAAAAGTGTGCAGAGAATACCAAGTGGATGCCGCATAAATGTCATCTATGGAGTGATGGCAAAGAAAGGCAGTTGACATAGACATGGACCGAGGGGAACAAGATCTAATTGGCCATGACAAAGATAAATCCTTGGACGAACAAACATATGAAATGCACAACAAAATCCAACAAGAGATGGTTAACTTTGGACACCACTTGACCTTTTCTGTTAGGAGAAAATATCACAAACAACTGGTCAGACTTACGAAAATTCTTTATCCTAACTAGGTAAAAACAGCAGTCTATACACATCCAGCATGTGCAAGAGATATTCCCCTTTGTTAGCAAAGTTGGGGAAGACTGGCAATTGGACTGACTGGTTCAGATTCATTTCTGTAGCAACCTTAGGCATGAATGATGGATTAGTCCTAAGGTCCACCCTATCTTTATGAAAAACCACAAAAGGCAGTTTAATATAAAGAGCCTGCAACTCCGACACTCTTCTGACTGAAGTTATGGATACTAAAAAGGCAGTCTTCCATGACAAGAATTTAATATCACAAGTGGCAGCAGGCTCAAAAGGGGCCCTGTGTGAGAAAAGTACAGTTGTGTACACTTACCATAAATGTAGATGTTCGAGTGTATTCACTGTTGCAGTCATTACATCTGGGTTATCCTGCTGGCAAGGTTGCCCTCAGTCGGCCTGAATTCCAAAGTCTTGGGTCCTGCGTTGGTTGCTGTCGCCTCTTCCCTGACGTCAGGTCATCAGGGGTATAAAATATGCGGCCGACGCCATTTTATTTAGTTTTTCTTGCCCCAGATGTCAGGTGCCACCAAAAGGATAGGCTAAAATTAGGTAAATAAAACATACATGCACCAAAATATATTTTTTTACCTTCCTCTATAAGCAAATACACCATCTAGGTTGTATAGATTGGAGAAGTAAAGATAAGTTCCAGCAAAAAATAAGGGGGATGGCGGGTGGGTAACCTAGTCTGCAACAGTGAATACACTCGAACATCTACATTTATGGTAAGTGTACACAACTGTACTATGTTCTTCGTGTTTCACTGTTGCAGTCATTACATTTGGGTTGAGTCTCAAAGCTATGGTTGGGGGGCTGGAGCTAAACAGCATTAGGAACGGCTATGAGGCCCTGCAGAACTGCAGTGGCGAAGCCTGCCCTGCATTTAGAGTAAAGAGGCAGACTGTAATGTTTTGTAAAGGTATGCACTGAATTCCAAGTAGCAGCCTCCAAAATGTCTTTGGTTGGTACTCCCCTGAGAAAGGCTGCAGAAGTGGCTGCAGCTCTGGTTGAATGTGGCGTAATGCCCTTAGGCACTGGTTTGCCATGTTGTGAGTAGCAGAAACGAATGCAGTGACCTATCCACTTTGAAATAGTCTGCTTGGAGATCGCCTTTCCTTGTGATGCTGTGGCATATTCCACTAGTAATTGCTCTGTCTTTCTGAAAACTTTAGTTTTGCCCAAGTAGAATCTTAGTTGCCTGTGTACATCCAAAGAATGCAGATGTTTCTCCCCCTTGTTCTGTAGATTTGGATAAAAAGTTGGCAAATGAATTGCTTGGTTAAGGGCTAAACTGGATACCACCTTAGGCATAAATGTAGGGCTTGTTCTCAGAGAGACCCTGTCTGGATAGAAAATGATAAAGGGTTCCACAGCCATGAGAGCCTGTAGCTCCGAAATTCGTCTTGCAGAAGTTATTGCTAGGAGCAGAGCTGTTTTCCAAGATAAGAACTTTATGTCTGCAGTAGCAGCTGGCTCAAAAGGAGGTAAGGTGAGTTTTTCCAAGACATAATTGAGGTCCCATGCAGGTGTTGGTGTTCTTCTTGGAGGCCTTAAGTTTTTGGCTCCTCTGAGGTACTGCCTTAATAAAGGATGAGAAAAGAGTGGTGGCTCTGTGTTGTAACGAGCCGAAATGGCAGAGGCATGGATTTTAATTGATGAAAAAGATAGGCCCTTGTCCAGCATCTCAGTTAAATATTGCAAAATCTGAGGAATATTTGGGACAGCTGTATCAGTTCCTTGAGCTTGGCTCCAAGCGCAAAATCTCTTCCATTTCCCAGCATAGGATTTTCTAGTACTAGGCCTTCTGGCTTCTAAAATGACATCCATCACAGCTTTACTGAGAGGTGTGGTGTGTATGGCTACATTATCTGCTATGCTGCCAGATTTAGAGTCCTGAGTTGGCTGTGCAGAATCTGATTGTTTTGTTAGGACAGTAGATGAGGTATTTAAGGTAAGGTCCAGGCCGGGCATTGGGACAAGTTCCTTAGGATCGGATACCAGTACTGGCGTGGCCAGTCTGGGGCAATCAAAATCATTTTTGGTTTCTTCTGCCTGACCTTTAGGAGTACTTTGGGGAGGAGAGGCAGAGGAGGAAAGGCATATACTGATAGGTTTGTCCAGTTGAAAGATAAGGCGTCCACTTTCCAAGCTTGTCTGTGATAAGTCCTTGTGCAGAATCTTCTTAGTTGATTGTTTTGAGGGGAGGCAAACAGATCTATATCCGGGCGTCCCCATTCCATTGTTATCATGCTTGAAGACTTGTGGATCCAGGTGCCACTCGTGGGGATCCATGAGGTTTCTGCTTAGTCTGCCAGAGTATTTTCCTTTCCTGGCAGGAATTGTGCCTGCAGATGAACTTGGTAAGTCAATGCTGTGTCCCATAAAGTCATGGCTAGTCTGCATAGGGGGTAAGAATGAGTTCCCCCCTGCTTGTTTATGTACCACATGACTGTGGTGTTGTCTGTCTTTATCAGTAGTTGTCCCGAATGAAGTAGGTCCTTGAAGGCTGTCAGGGCATTTTGAACAGCTAGCATCTCTTTTTGGTTGATATGTAGATGCTTTTGGTTTGTGGACCAGGTGCCCTGAATGCCTCTTCCTGCCATGTGTGCCCCCCATGCATAATCTGATGCATCCGTTGTTAGGCTCTGCCTGGCTGGGGGTAGTGTGAATGGCTGTCCCTTGTTTTGGTGACAAGCCTTTGCCCACCATCGAAATTCCTGTTGCAGGCAGGGTATTAGAATAATCCTTGTTTTCAGACTGTGGCAATGTTGTGGCCAGACACTTTTTGGGTACCATTGCATTTTCCTCATATGCAGTCTTGCATATGGAATTAGTAAGATGCAGGATGCCATGAAGCCCAAAGCCTGCAGAATTGTTCTTGCAGATAACTGGGCCTTTGTTGCCATTTCCTTGAAATAGGTAGTCAGTTGCCTTTTTTTTTGTCTGGTGTGAGATAAGCCATCTGGGCAGTTGTATTTAAGCTTGCACCCAGGAATATTATTCTCTTGAGAGGGTACTAGTTTTGATTTCTTTTTGTTGACTGTGTACCCTAGGCATGTTAAAAGTCTTATCACAAAAGTCAGATGCTGTAGTAGAATGCCCTTCTTCTCTGCTTGTATGAGGCAGTCATCCAAATAAGAATATATTTGTATTCCTCTGTCTGCAGTAAGCAATTACTGGTGCCAGGCACTTTGTGAAGACCCTGGGCGCAGTAGATAAGCCAAATGGCAGTGTAGAGAATTGGTAATGCTTTGAGCCAGCCTTGAATCTGAGGTATCTTCTGCATGATTGGCTGATGGGGACATGCAGGTATGCCTCTTTTAGGTCTAAAGTCAAGAGCCAAGCCTTGCTGCCCAGCATGGGCAGAAGCTGCTGTAAGGTCAACATCTTGAATTTTGGTATATCCAGGAAAGTGTTTAGAATAGATAGGTCCAGTATTGGTCTCCATGCTTTGTCCTTTCTGGGTACCAAGAACAGTCTTGAGTAAAATCCTTGTCCCTGCTCTTGCTGTGGCACTTGTTGAATTGCCCTCATGTCCATGAGAGCAGCGACTTGTTTCTGTGCCTCTGCCCATTGATTTTTTGGCAGGTCTGGCCAACAGTTTGCTCTTGGCAGGGTATGGAAATGAAACTTGTAGCCTTGTGACACTGTCTAGAACCCATTTGTCCTGGGTTATAATGTGCCAATTTTGCGAAAAAAGTGCTATTTTTCCCCCTAAGGGTGCTCCCAGAAGCTAAGTGCTTGGTGCAGGCAGGGGGAAGTCATTGGGACTGTTTCCTGTATGGTTGTGATTTGTTTTCTCCACCTTTGGAGGCAGAGGCACTCCACTGTTTAGACCTGTAGGAACCTTCCGGCTGTGATCTGCCTCTAGGGCGTCTGGATCTGCCCCTTTGAGACTGGAAAGGACCAATTCTTTGTAGGCCAGTGTGTGCTAATCTAGGTGGCTGTACCTGTAAGAAATCCTTGACCGTTTGCATAGATTTAGCTTTGTCCTCCGTTTTCCTTAACACCAAACAAGGTATCATGCTGTAAAGGAGCATCTAATAATTTTGTTTTAACATGGTCAGGCAGATTTTGTTCCTTTAACCAAGCATGCCTCCTAATGACAGAACCCGTAACAGCGGCTCTGCAGGAGGCCTCCAGAGAATCGAACCCACATTGCAAAGTATGCTTTCCAACTTGTTCAGCTGCATGCAATAAATCCTGCATTTCTTTGTTTTCTGCGCATTCAGAATTAGCCATAATTTTCTGTTTAAGCAGT
The DNA here is from genome assembly GCF_019279795.1 of Protopterus annectens. NCBI lineage: Eukaryota > Metazoa > Chordata > Ceratodontiformes > Protopteridae > Protopterus > Protopterus annectens. The sequence continues at coordinate 509,861,021 of NC_056750.1, forward strand.
ATCATGATATATTGCTGATATTTGAGCATATGAAACTGGCAATTTAAAGCCCTTATAGCCAAAGTAGCAGATGTGTAAATCTTTTTTCCCCATCTATCCAGTGCCCTAGAATCCCTGTCAGAGGGGGTAGGGTTTTTTGCAGTAGAAGCCTTGACCCCTTTTGGACCCTGTGACATAGTTTCTGGGTCAGCAGTAGGGTTTTTGAAAAGGAATTTATGAGAGTCAGGGACCCTGTAGTATCTGTCCGGCTTAAAGGACAACTTCGGACTATAACTAAAAAAAATGTTTTTTTTTAGTCTCTCTCTGTTTCCAGACCTATTTTAACACCTAAAATTGATTCTAAGTGCTTTATTTGTAATTTTAGCCTGTTTACCACAACATGGCTACCGATGGGGCTTGCTATATCAACGTGATCTACTTCTCCTTCAAGTCTTTCTCTTTCCCATAAAGCATTTCAAGTATCCTTTCTGTGACTCATGCCAGACATAAGGAAGTAACTGAATTCTCATGCCATTGACATATAATGGGAAATGTGTGACTCATTGTCAGTTTGTATTCCTTCTGTGTTAGGCCTGCTTCTTTTCTGTTGCTAATCACCCTCATTTATGTTTAGATCAGTGCTTGCTTTACAGTATAATTTGAAGTTCTCTAGCAGCAGACACAGTTGTAGCTAAACTGGATGCCTTTGTTCCAAGTGTTCTTTTGTAGTCCAGCATGAATTGACAGTCCCCTCCTCCCAAACTACTGCAGAGGTGTGAAAACTGTCACTGCAACTAACAGCTCAGAACAGAAAGGAAGGGAATGCCATTTCAAATGTCTTCCCCTCTGCCTGCAGAATCATTTGTTAGGCAGCAGCAGAAAGATTTATGTAAAAAATTTCAAATTAAATTTCGTAAAACAGTTGATAATTTTTGATTATTTCACTGTGTACACTTTTATTTCCTCCTTATTATGTTAACTTATGTTTGTTTTACAATCTCTTTGAGGAACATTAGCCTAGTGACACATTGTTTTTGTATTTTACATGACATTTTCATGATCTCCACACATTTTTGAAGGACTGCAAAACAGTATATAGCAAACAGGTGTCTATGATGCTGGCACAGTAAAATTATAGGTTCATACTAGGCTATCTGCCCCTAGGGCATTTATAAGCCTAGCCAGAGTGTGTTTGGCTTTCGCCACCCATTTTAAATTAATTTTGCTATGCCCTTTTTCGAGGTTAGTATACTGTGCCTCTGTCTAACAGCGACACAGAAGTGATACCCAGGGTAAACCTACGATCTCCCATCCACTCATCAAGATTCCTCTTGAAGAGAGTCAAGGAGGGACTCTGCCTAACCTGGACTGGGATTTTATTCCAGAGTGAAGGGAGCCTCTGGGTTATGAATCTGTCCCCTCCAGCATGTCCTATTTATTTCAGTGCTGAGGTTCAAGTCTCTCCAGCGCGCAGCTCGATGGGATTTGGATTTTCTGTGTACTGAAAACTCACTGTTTTCTATACTCCATGCAGTGAAATTTTTTTTTTTGGGGGGGGGGGGGGCTACTAATTATTTTGTGCATGTATCTATCACTTGCATAATGCATACAACTAAGGCATTTGCAAGCTTAATATGATGATCTCTAATTCAGCTGAAACTATTTAGCAATCCTTTAGTCCTTTATCCATATTAGTAAATTTACTTTGAGGCCCTCCCTGCCTTTCTTTGTGCATATTTCAAATCTTACTGCTCCACTGGTCATACATTGAGCTGTTAATTGGCAGTAGACATTACTCAGCCAGAGTTATTCATATTTTTCACATTACTAATTTGACTTGGGTCTCTCTAAAACAACAAGAGACATGTGCAGTTTGCAGAAAACACCACGTAAGAGGGTTTACACCCTTCACTCAAAAGGCTTGCAGCATCCAATTTGCAGTTGTACTAATTAAACTTGTCAAGCCAGGCAGTAAGCACACCGGAGTAATACTACTGTCAGTGTCATGAGTACAGAACAACAATTTTGACTCCATCATTTTCCTGTCTACGTTATTACAAGTCACTGTACCAGGCAGTGCTGTGTGCCCTTTTGGCAATATTGCACATCTTACTCCAAGTTCTCCTAAATATTGACATGGTCCCACACAAACAGCTCATCTCTGTCCGCAGTAACCTACCCTTCTCTCAGTCACCAACTGGTTTCAGTTACCTGTCTGACCGCAAACAATCCGTTGTATGGCAGAATGACATCTCCCCAACTACCTGTCTCTATCGGGGCTCCCCAAGGATACATCCTTGGACCCCTACACTCTTCTGTCTTTGCACCAATAATCTACCCTCTGTCACGAAACATGGCACACTCATACAATACGCAGATGACTCAACCATCATCTGCTCAGCCCAGTCCCTACCCAAACTGCAAGAAGTCACACTGGAAGCCTTTTCCTCTGTTGAAACTTGGTTATCCAATGGCCAATTAATACTAGACCCAAACAAAACTAAACTACTCATCTTCCAACCCACCAAACATACTCAAAACAACTCTCACTTTAACATCACAGCAAAAGACAACACCACTATACACCCAACAGGACACACCAAATTGCTAATAGTGGAAATAGACAATGAACTACAATTAGACATTCACATATCAATGACTGGTACAGCGGTAGCGTTGTTACCTCACAGCAAGAGGTTCTCCCGTTCGATTCTCAGCGTGGCTTGGGAGTGCCTTCTGTGTGGAGTCTGCATGTCCTCCCCGCGGTTGGGTAGCATTCGAAAGACATGCATGCGTAAATGGGCGTGCCTTCGTTGAAGGTTGGGCATCGAGCTGGCACCTCGGTGTTTCATAAAATATCTACTGCCAATCATTAGCGGACCGGAGTTCAGCTGTGGCGATCCTTTACCGGGAAAAAGCTGAAAGACCAAACAAACAAACAAAAAAAAACATATCCATGACCGTAGAAAAAGTCCACAAAAAAATAGGAGCATTACACAGAAATAAGCAACTTCTCACGAAAGCAGCAAAGATTTCAGTAGTAAATTCTCACCTTATCTCCACCCTACTGTATGCGTCTCCAATATATACCAACCTAAGGCAATACGATCTAAGCAGAGACCTGCTACAACAAAATCACCTAATTCGCCAGAGGGCCATTCTACTGTAGTCACCATTGTCTCTCACTTGCTGAACTGGGCTGGCTTGAACTCCCTCACCACCTTCAATGGTATCAGCTCACACTCGCCCACAAACTAGTAAAGCATCCACTAAAAGTCCCATCCCCTCCATAATCTGCTCCGAACCTATTGCACCACCAGACCACTAAGATCCAGCAAGAAAAATCACTTGCAGGTCACTAAAGCCAATAACTCTTTTGGAGAAGCACTATTCCCTTGCACCATAGCCAAATTAGGGAACTCCCTGCCAACCACAATTACCTCCGTACCATCATGCACCCACTTCAAAACTTTACTAAAAGTGCACCTAAAAATATGCTGATAGACTCCTACCAAAGACGACTGAATGCTGTAATTAAATCAAAAGGCGCTTCAACAAAGTATCAGTTTAAGGGTGTGTAGACTTATGCCATCAGCTTATTGCACTTTTTTTCCCCTAACCGATTTCTTTTTTTCAATTGAATTGTACAGGTCATAGGACACATTAAGTTTTGAATTGATTTATTGTGGTCTTTTTTATATCACAAAAAACCTGATATTTTAACAGGTCTATATCAGATGTTCGAAGTTTAAAAACTTCGAATCACAGATGGCCCACATCAAATGATCAAAGTTTTCAGACTTTGAACATTACAATGGAGATCGCCGTAGGGAATATTTCCTTTCAGTTCAATGTAGTGCGATCTCGGAGTTGGTATATTTAAGTAGCGGGGGTTGTGGGGGGTGCAGGGAGGCTTGCCCCCCTGCATAGAGTGTTCAGGTAGGTTTTTTTACTTTAAATTTTTTTTTTATTTTATGTTCAGATTTTGAAAACTTCGATCATACGGAGACGACCATATATGATTCGAAGTTGTCAAATTTCTAACATATAATGTTGTTGTGTCTTTCGGCTTTTCCCAGTTGGGGGTCGTCACAGCACAACTCAGGTCCGCTAATGATTGGCAGTAGATTTTTACGTACCGAGTTGCCAGCCCTGACGCACAACCTTCAACGAAGGTACGCCCATTCACGCATGTCTCCATGCAGAAGACTCTCCAGCTGAGAATCGAACTGGACAACGTTTTACTGTAAGGCGACAATGCTAATACAGACCCATTTTAACGGGTGTGTACACTTTTTATATCCATTGTACAGCTTACAGTTCTAGGCAACAAACCCATCTCCACATTAATATGTGCACACTCAACTTGGATCAAGACCTTCCTCTACACTGAAACATAATCCATTTTTATTACTCTAAACATTTGCAATACTGTAAGCCACACTGAACCCATAAAGCTTAGTCTCTCAAAATCATCTTTATGCAATGCTTCAAGGAAGCAGTGCACTGTAACATATACAAAACATGAAAAATGAAAACTTCTATAAATGATACAGATAAAAAACACCTTTTATCAACAGGGAGTCATATCCCAGAAGTGCTGCCATATGACAACAAGTAAAACATCTACTCCAATTCACCCCACAACCACTTGGACTTCCACAAAGTGTAACCCGTTAGAACATCCACCAATTGCTTATGAGTCAGGTCTGACTGTCACAATGACCCATGAACAGGCACTGCCACCACAGAATTTACTTGGCAAGTGGGGAACAAATGTAGGTTGCCAGGCTTTGTTTCCCTATTATACACACACATGTGTGTGCAATTTAGACTTGCCAATATGCCCACCACATGCCTTTGGGAGATGGAAGGAAATGGAAGTACCCAGAGAAAACCCATACAGAAACAAGAGCACGCAGACTTTACACAGAAGGTAACCCATATGAGAATTAAATTGCAGAACACCTTTCAGTGAGGTGGTAAGGTTACTCACTATATCAGTGTGCCACCTAGCCCATTACAATACTGCACTTTAAATATGTATTAACATCCTCAACATCATCTGATATTACATGCGTTTCATAGCCACTAAAATATAAAATTCAGGTTCAAAGAAACCTCACCTCTGATACAAACAAATGCATTGCCCAGCTAGATCAAATTTTTTTTTTGCTCTGCAGGATTGGCTCACTTTTTCCTCCTGCAACCAAATGACCCATTTGTACCTCCATCTGGACAACAGCCCCTCAGGCCCACTTGTTCCCAGATGGGGGCAAGAGTTGGGTGCTAGGCAGCAGATCAGTCTGCAGATACTATGAACTGTCCTATCCCCATCTTTTCAGCAACCTATGAGCTTTTCTGTAACTGCCTTTGAAAGTACATACCTGCTTCCAGCATGTGCAACCTCCTAGGAAAGAGGCCCACTGCTTGCAATATCTGAAATCTATATACACGTAAGCTCAAAGAAACTTTTTACTGCCCAGTTTGGTCACAGGTGGTGCCAATACAATGAACTATACTGCCTCCCCTCATTGATAGGGAAGCCAGCATCCTCCCCCACCTGACCCCCCCAGTATCCATGCCACCACCTGGAGTGTCATTGGCATTGCCTTTTACAGCACAAGGCTGGGGTCAGCTATATCAAACTCTTAAGCATTCACCTGATGTACACTTCACAAAGCTTGCTACAAAATGCATCTAGTCTAAAACTTAAAAAAAAAAACTACACTATCATCTACTTGCATATTTATAACACATTCCTTCCACTCAGTATAACACATATCTCAGCCAATGGATTTTAATCACTAATAACCAAACTTTTCCCTTGGTGGCATTCTTGGGCTAGAAATGCAAAGTCATCTCACAAGTGAAACCATACAAGTACAGCATACACTATCAGTATCACAGTTAGGTTTGCAGCATAACTGCAACCCTAGTATAGCAGAGATCAGGGAAAAAAAGAATACTTTAACAGTGATCAGCCCTATAATCCCTCAGTATTTATATTAGACTATGCTGTTAAATATCATATCAAAAACATGCTGGCTATGCCCTTGCAACTCCCACTCTAATATCATCCACCCCATCCTACCACTACCTTTCTTTCCACTCCACTAACCACCTTGATTATAGCAAGCTCAGATGCTCATAAGCCTAGTACTTATTATACAGCAGGAACTTCTCATTGTAACATTTGTTAATGTCTGTTATGTACTTCACAGATAAAGATTCTAGTTGTCTACTGATGTACTATGTTCTTCATCTGTAAATATGTTGTAAGTAATTGCTATGTTAAATTGTTAATCGCTATGTAATTCAATGTAACTACTGTCTGTTTATTTTACTGTGGAGCTTTTCTCCCCGGGCCTCTGCTGAAAATGGACCTACGTCCAGTCGGACACTCCCGGTCAACAAATTTAAATAAATAAATAAATAAAAACATCTTGGATCAGTATGTTAGGCTATTTTAAAGATACATATGATAAAAATGAGCATGTTGTTTAATAACAGTAATAATAATATAGTAATAGTAATAATAATATAGTAATAGTAACAACAACAGTAATAATAATAATAATAATAATAGTAATAATAATAATAATACCTATTTGTTAACCAAGTAGGCCTGTTGGACAGACAGTCACTTTTCACAGGTGATTTGGGAGCAATGCCTGGTGAAGTGACTCACCCAAGGTCACACTCTAGGCAAATGAGGGATGTGAGAATCAAGCCACAGGAACTATGTGTCACAGCCTTAACCTCTGTGCCATCAGCATTACCTTAATCAACTTCTGACATAACATTTTCAAGCATGATGAATGGCACAAAAACAGCCAACAACTTATTGAAAATCCAAATTGTAAAACTTCTTCCATAATGTCGACAGTGTGGCTTTTGAGTGTGCAACTGTTGAGTACTGCTTCCAGCTGCCAAATCCCAAGTATCCCCACATTTAAGCAAAACCATTAATCCAGTGAAGTGATTCAAAAGGGAAAAATCATTGTTCTCCAATCTATTCAATCAAACATAGTCGTACTTTGTTATGGTACAATATAAATTGAGTCAACATTCATTAATGCAACAACTGAAAATCTAATATACCCCAAAAATGAAACCAGTACCATAAATACAGTCACTCAGAGATATGTCACAAAAAAAAAAAAAACCCTAAACATTAACAATTATTATCAGCTTTAGACTTCACACTCCTAGATTAAGCTGATCATCATATTACTTTCATGAAATCACAAAAAAACTGATTGCAATTAACTACTTATGTCAAATATTAGAAATTAAAATTCTCTTTGTGCAAGCTTGAGGAAATTTTGCTGCCCTGGCTGGTCCAAATAATGTTTTTTTTGTTAATTAGTTACTTGTGAACATCATCACAATAATAGATTCAGTGTCCAAAATCCCCTCAAGTGGCCACATAAAATATTTCCTCCCATCACATACCCACCTTATTCAGACTATGGTTCCAGTACTTTCCAATTTCAACACTTTTACAACAGCCCTCACCTTTCCAGAATCTGAAGCCATAGACTCCTTACTCATAGTTCAATGTAGATGGCAGTCCTTGTAAACTATTCATGGACAAACAGGCTAAATAGGTATATTCCAGATAAAAAAAAAAAAAAAAAATCAATGCTGCTGGTAATGGTAACTTGTACCTTAGGTTTTGCCAAGTATATTCGGTATGACATCCAATAACAGAGGCCTTTGCTACATGATAGTATCCAAAAAAAATCTTGATTCACCAAATTGTCTGCTGTTAAAAAAAGAATAATTAGTAAAGCATATAAAATAGTGCATGATAATTATAAGATTCAATAAGACGAGCTTGGAAAGGATTGGGAAGATAGATTGGATAAGCAATTCACAAAGAGAAAATAGGGGGATATATGTATAACTCCCAAAAATGCAACAAAGTCTAGAAGATTTAGGATCTTTCCCAGGAAGTGCTTACATAGGTATTTTTAGACCCCAAGTAGACTCCAAACAAATTTTCCTCAGGTGGACAGCAAATGTTGGAGGTGTGGATAGGCAAGAAAGAGGTAGTTGGGAACATATTTTTTGGAAGTGTGGTGAGCTGGTAGACTTTTGGGATTCCCTGCAGACTGCTCTGTTGGAAATGCTGGGTAAGTAGATTGGGCTGACTGGGGAGATGATTTTTTTTTTTTACGTATGCTACAGAATCGGAATTCCCTAGACATAGTAAAGCCTTGCTTAGTCTAATTATGGTGGCTACCAAAACAGCAATTACTATAAAATGGAAATCAAAGTCTAGACCAACTTCTCTAGAAGTAGTGAATATAGTAACAGGGATAAAACAACTGGAACTGGGATCTTTAGAAAAGCGAAGGAGCAAACTACATAGGAAAAAAAAGGGAATTGTGAGAACAATATACGCAGAGCAGGAAAGTACAGTTTTGTACCTACCATAAATGTAGATGTCCGAACTGGATAGCATCTGCAGTCATAACAACTGGGTTGTCCTGTCGTCGGGCAGCCCTTCGGTCGGCCGGATTCCAAAGTCCGGGTCCGGCTTCGGCTGATGTCGCACTTCACCCGACGTCATCTCTGCTGGTCTTCGGGTATAAAGGCATCAGCCGACGCCATTTTCCTCAGTGTTTCTTGCCCCAGATGCCAGTTGCCCTCTTGGAAGGCTAAATTTTGGGTAAATGCCAATGTTTCCAAAAGATAGAAGGCAAACACAAAAAATAAGCATGTATGTACATATATACAAACAAATACACCATAAGAGACTCCCCCCCACCAGCTACCTATTAGGAGGGTAAATACCCTAGGAGTACCACAGACGGGAAGGAGGGCGGGTAATCCTGACTGCAGATGCTATCCAGTTCGGACATCTACATTTATGGTAGGTACAAAACTGTACTATGTCCTTCATGGATGCATCTGCAGTCATAACAACTGGGTAGAATACCATAGCCAACTAGGGGAGGAGGAAGAATAGATTATGGTGTGGTTAGGATCCCTTGCAGTACAGCAGTGGCAAACCCTGCTCGGGATCTGGAATACAGAGGTAGATTATAATGCTTGGCAAATGTATGCACGGAGGTCCAAGTAGCCGCCTCAATAATGTCCTTGGTTGCTGTGGTAGTGGCTGTTGCCCTTGTAGAATGAGGCCTTATGTTTTGTGGAATTGGTTTTCCATGAAAGGAGTAACAGAATCGTATGCAATTTCCTATCCATTTGGAGATTGTCTGTTTGGAAATTGCTTTTCCTTCCCTTCCTGTTGCATAGGCTACAAAAAGCTGGTCAGTTTTTCTATTACTTTTTGTTCTGTCCAGGTAGTAGCGTAGCTGTCTATGTACATCCAAGGTATGCAGCATTCTTTCCCCTCTGTTTTGTGGGTTGGGGAAGAAGGTAGGTAGGTGGATTGCCTGGTTTAAAGACACTCTGGATACCACCTTAGGCATAAATGTAGGATCAGTCCTCATGGACACTCTATCTTGGTGGAAGATTAGGAAGGGTTGTACTGCCATTAGGGCCTGAAGTTCAGAAACCCTCCTTGCTGAGGTTATTGCCAGTAGGAAAGCAGTTTTCCATGATAGATGCTGTAAGTCTGCTGTTGCTGCTGGTTCAAAAGGTGCGAGTGTCAACTTTTCTAGCACAAAGTTCAGATCCCAAGCTGGCAATGGTGGTTTCCTAGGAGGTTTTACATTCTTGATCCCTCTGAGGAACTGCCTGAGTAGAGGATGTGAAAAGACAGGTGGGTCAAAGCTGTATTCTGCTGAAATAGCTGATGCATGCATCTTGATGGAGGAATAGGACAGGCCTGTATGTAAAAGCTCTGCCAAGTACTCCAAAATGTTAGCAATATCTATATTCGACACATCTTTTCCTCTTTCAGCACTCCAAATGACAAACCTTTTCCATTTTCCTGCATAGTTCCTTCTTGTTGAAGGTCTGCGGGCTTCAAGGATAATGTCTTTAACCCTTTGGGAAAGATCTGGATTAGTTGCTGCTATGTGATGTTCCATGCAGTCAGTTGCAACGTTTTTAGATTTGGATGCATGATGCTGTATTTGTCCTGAGTTAACATCAAAGGCATCAGGGGTATTGACCACATTTCGCCCCGAGACATGCTCCTCAGCAATGGGTACCAGTGTTGTCTTGGCCAGTTCGGAGCTATCAGGATTATCCTTGGACGTTCCTCCTTGATTTTTAGTAGTACCTTGTGTATCAAGGGAAGAGGTGGGAATGCATATGCTGTTAGGCCTTTCCAGCTGAAGGAGAGCGAATCCACTTTCCATGCAAGTGGATGGAATGTCCTTGTGCAGAATTTCTTGAGCTGGTGATTGAGAGGGGAAGCGAATAGATCTATCTGTGGCATTCCCCATTTCTTTGAGATGGTCTTGAAGATGTCCGGGTGTAGCATCCATTCGTGAGCATCCGAGGTGGTTCTGCTTAACATGTCTGCTAGAGTATTCTCCTTTCCGGTACAAATATTGCCTGTAACTGGATGTTGTAGCTGAGTGCCAGATTCCAAAGGTCCAAAGTCATTCTGCATAGGGGGTATGAATGAGTGCCTCCCTGTTTGTTGATGTACCACATGACTGTGGTGTTGTCTGTCCTTATCATCAAATGGCCTTCTTTGAGAAATGGTCTGAATTTTTGGATTGCCAGTTTTACTGCCAGCATTTCTTTTAGGTTGATGTGCAGGTGAAGCTGGTCCTGTCCACAATCCTTGTATGCATTTGTCCAGCATGTGAGCCCCCCATCCTAGGTCTGAGGCGTCTGTTGTGATGGTTTGGCTTGCTTGATAGTTGTGAAAGGGTAGGCCTGGGTTTGACTGGCATGCTTGAGCCCACCATAGGAACTCCTGTTTTAGGCATGGGATTAGTGGAATTTATGCTTCTAGGCTGTGCCTGTGTTGGGACCATAAATTCTTTAGGTACCACTGTAGTTTTCTCATATGCAGTCTGGCATGTGGAACCAAGATTATGCAGGATGCCATGAAGCCCAAGGCCTGCAGAACTTTTCTTGCTGTTAGCTTGTTCTGTTTTGTTAGTGCCAAGAAGTAAAGAGGGAGCTCTTTTTGTTTTTCTGTAGTTAGGAATGCCATTTGTTTTACTGTGTCCAATTCTGCGCCCAAGAATGTCCTTGTTTGGGATGTATCAGCCTTGATTTTTCTAAATTGACTGTGTATCCCAGTCCTTGTAGCAAGTAAATGACCCTTTGTAAATCTGTTGTCAGCTTGCTTTTGTTGTCCCCTTGTAGCAGGCAGTCGTCCAGGTATGGATACATTTGGATTCCCTGTAGTCTGCAGTGGGCGATTACTGATGCCAGGCATTTTGTGAATACTCTGGGCACAGTAGATAAGCCAAAGGGCAATGCTGAGAATTGATAGTGCTCTGATCCTGCAAGAAATCTGAGGTATCTTCTGCAAATTGGTCGAATGGGGACGTGCAGGTATGCCTCCTTGAGATCTAGAGTTACCAGCCAACACTCCTTGCCCAGCATGGGAAGAAGTTGCTGTAGGGTCAGCATTTTGAATTTTGGGACAATGATGTATGTGTTTAAGGTGGACAGGTCTAGAATAGGTCTCCAACTTTTTCCTTTCTTGGAACTAGGAATAGTCTGGAGTAGAATCCTTTGCCTTGTTCTGTTATTGGTACTCTTTCCACAGCTCTCATCTTTGTTAATTGCATTATCTGCTGTAGAGCTTCTGTTTTTGATTTGGAGGCAGATTTGGCATTCCTCTTTGACTGGTAAAGTGTGGAAGTGGAACCGATAACCTTGGTCTATGGTTTGCAAAATCCACTTGTCTTTTGTGATATAGTGCCAGTTCTTCGAAAATAAGGTTAATTTTCTGCCTAATGGTGCTGCTATTTGTTCCCTGGTAGGCGGAGTTAGGATCAAGTCACTGTGATTGTGCTGTTGTAGTGGTAGTGGCTGTGCCTGTGCCTCTGTTATTACCATGCCACTGTCGTCCTCTGTAGGCACCCCCTCTAGATTGATTTCTGCCTCTGGAACGTCTATTCCTGCCCCTTTGGGATCTTGTGGAGTCAGGAAAGGACCAATTTTTGGCAGGCCAGTTCCTGCTAAACCTTGGGGGCTGAACCTGCAAGAAATCTTTAACCGTTTGTACAGTTTTTGCCTTTTCTTCCATTTTCTTCATTACCTGCTGGGCAGGTGTACCAAACAAACTGGTCTTATCCATAGGAGCATCTAATAACTTAGCTTTAACATGATCCGGTAAGACCTGTTCCTTCAGCCATGCATGTCGTCTTATCACTGTGCCAGTCATGGCTGATCTAAATGAAGCCTCCAGTGCATCATAGCCACATTTTAAGGAATGGTTACTAACCTGTTGTATGTTATTTACCATTTCTAATACATATTTCTTATCTATAGAGTCATCAGAGGATAGTTTTTTAGTTAACTGATCAAGCATAAACTCTTGGTATTGAATCATGTGAAACTGACAGTTTAAAGCTCTAGCTGAGAGAGTAGCTGAGGTGTAAACTTTTTTGCCCCATCTGTCTAAAGACCTGGCTTCCCTTTCAGAAGGAATAGGGTTTTTTGCTGTGGTCGAGGCTACTGCCTTAGGACCCTGGGATATAGTGTCGGGTCTGCAAGTGGGGCCTTGTATAGGTGATGATGAGTGTCTGGTACCCTGTAAAATCTATCTGGTTTGGCAGGGGCTGGAGGTAATGAATCTGGTGCAGTGCAGACATCATTAAATGCATCGTCCACAACAGAGAGGACAGGAGGTATAGCTAAGGGCCTGTGTTGTGGTAGATGCAGAAAAGTCCTAAGTCTTTTTCTGGAGTCTGAGAAATCCTGTTCCTGCCATTGGAATTGTTCTCGCATGGCATGTAAGGTTTCCCCAAAGGAGAATTCTTCTGGTGGAGAAGCAGCTGGAATGGATTCTTCAGCATCTGAGTCTTCATAATTGGAGAAAGGAGCCTCTGGCTGGTCTGTAATATCTGAGTCATCCGCAGAATCATCAGAGGACACAGGCTCGGGGGGCTCTGCTCTAGGTCTCTTTTCTGGAGACTGAGAGGCCCTGTCTGGGTGAGATTGAGATCCCCTAATTAAGGATATTAAATCTTCTGCCAGAGTAAGCATTTGTGAACTAGAAGTGGGCCTGGTTGAGGGGGGTTTAACAGGCACTGATTTAGTAGATTTGGCTGCTTTAGTCCTGGCAAAGGCCTTAATAGACATGGCTGCAGGAGGCCTAGCAGCACCACGTGCTGGGGTAGAGACATCCAAAGGGATGGTGTCTGATAAGTCACTAGTAACCACTGTCGTAGGTAAAATTGCTGAGGCCGATTCAAGTAAAGTAGCAGGAACCTCAGTAGAAGTCATTGATTCGGCTGTACTTTGATCAGTTTTCTCGGTTTCGGCCGAAACCGAGACACTCGCGGTTTGCTTAACCATGGTTTCGGCCGAAACCGCGGACCGCGAGTGTCGGTCTTTTTCTTTGCGTTTTTTAACAATTTGGGTAGTCGGAGGATCCGACGGCATAATGTACGCAAAATCTGAGATGAAAAACTGTTCAGCAAACTCCGACCGACGCCTAAGCGTTCGTCGGTTGAATGAAGCACAGGCCGAACAGGCTGCTACGTCGTGGTCTGGGCCTAAACAAGGCAAACAGTAAGAGTGGAAATCTTTATGAAGTATTTGTTTCCCACAAGTTAAACAGTTATTGACTTTTTCTGACATCGGCTGAGGCCAGAAAGAGTCCCCAACGGGGTACTTAGCTTTTAGAAGTCTTCGAAGTAGTATTCGGTAGTAGTAATCTCTGGATCTGACCGACCGGCACTTGCGAACAGCTTCTGCTTCGGGCGCCACGCGGCAAGAAAGACTGAAGAAAATGGCGTCGGCTGATGCCTTTATACCCGAAGACCAGCAGAGATGACGTCGGGTGAAGTGCGACATCAGCCGAAGCCGGACCCGGACTTTGGAATCCGGCCGACCGAAGGGCTGCCCGACGACAGGACAACCCAGTTGTTATGACTGCAGATGCATCCATGAAGGACATCAAGGTTTAAGAGGCAGGATTAGAATGAGCTATATAATGCTTAACTGACAATGACTGGATGGTTTATACAAGTCATGTATAATGTTTACAACTACAGTTGTTTCAATGGTGTCTGTAATATACACTCTTTGTAACTGAAGTGATATTTTGTATGGTTTTCATTTGTATAAATGTAAGATTGCCTTTGTCATATTTATAAATTTAATAAATATGTTTTGAAAAAACATTGTGTTTAGATATTTTTGCTGTCCGTGTATTGGCTTTTGTTATTATGCTGTTTATACTATTTTAAGTACACCCACATTGCTCTCTCTTTCTCTCTCTCTCACTCTCTCTCTCTATATATATATATATATATGTGTGTGTGTGTGTGTGTGTGTGTGTGTATGTATCTATCTATATAAAATATGCACGCACACACAAATGCACACACATGTATGTATATGTATGCATCTATGGTTATCTTTCATATCGTCAATGGTAGCTTTGATTGAAAGAAAGAGTTAAGATTTGTTAGGATTTGAGAGCCATATGATAGGCTGGGTAGGAAAGGCTTGGGCGACAGTTACTTTAGTTTTCCTAGTAAGGAACTTTTTGTTCCTGTAAAGGAGGCAGAGCTTTTGGTGAGTCTTCCTAATAGTTATTTACATGCAAGTCAAACTTAAGCTGGTCATCAATAATGACACCTAGGAGTTTTGTGCTAGTTTCTACACTAGCAGAGTGTTATTGAGAGATAGCATACAGGAAGTAGGTTTGAGATGGATAAAGTTTTGGGGGAAAAAAAGTAAGAGCTTTGTTTTCTTAGGATTTAGAATAAGCTGGTTATTAGAGAGCCAGGTTTCTACTGAGTTAAAGCAAGTCTGAGTGGCAGTGGGAAGCTCAGAGGGAGTATCAGCAGTAATAACTGTAGAGTCACCTGTGTATTGTACAAGGGATGATGGAGGGCAGGAAGCAGAGAGACAATTAGTAAAGATACTGAAAAGCAGTGGGTCAAGAATGGAACCCTGGGAGGATGTCTATTCTAACTGGGAGATGAGGGGAAAGAGCAGACAGCCATCTCACTGATTGAAGTCGGTCAGAAAGACAGCTAGAAAACGAGGCGAAAGTAGAGGTAGAAAAGTTAAGATCAGTCAGTTTGTTAAGGAGGAGAGGGGTGAGACACTGTATCAAAAGGTTTTGATAGGTCAAGGAATAAACAAAAGACAAGTTTCTTATCTCTGACCAATGAGATAGTATTAATAAAAGATAAGAGGGCATAGCTCTTAACTTGGATAAATCCCAGTTGGAACCAGTTCAAGTGATAGATTTTATAGGAGCACATCTAGACTTCACAGTTTCTTGAGCTTATCTCACAGTGGATCAAGTGTCAAGCCTATGTTTTCATGTCAAACAAATTCCAGCCATACCATATCCTCCAGCAAGTTTGTTTCTCATAGCTCTCGGTTCTATGGTAGTCACAATACCCATTTTTCCCACAGCATGCCCTCACATGAGAATCTTATAATGACATTAGCTGTTCAATTGTCTTTACATAGTAATCCTCTAAGGCTTCTCATCAGACTGTCCAGACTATAATAAGAATCTCTGCTGTGGTGGCTTCACTCTGCAGATGTTATATCAAGGACGCCCCTTCATTCTTCCTCCTCCAAATGCCACATTGACAACAGATGCCTCCCAGAAGGGCTGGGTGGCATTATTCGGGTAGAATGGTTCAAGTCACATGGATGCTCCAGGAAACCAACTTGCATATCAGTGTCCTAGAGATGAGAGCAGTTCATATAGTGTTGTAAGAGCTACACAGCTTTCTTCTTCTAGGTACTATTGCAGTACAGATGGAGAATGTCAGTGGTCTGGAAAATCAACAAAGAGGGAGGAACCGGATCTTACCCTCTGTGTCGAGAAGCTGTGAAAGTGTGGTAATGGGCAATCTCTACTAACTGCTTTCTAGTGGCAATGCACATTCCAGGAGAGTCCAACATCCTAGCGGACAGGCTCAGCTGAATTCAACTGATGCCTAACACGTGGTCTCTGAACCAATCCATGGCAAACATGATCTTCCAGTGATGGGGTCAATCCTGCTGCGACCTTTTTGCTTCCCCACTCAATACCAAATGCAGCAAGTACTTTGCATTGATTCCATCCTCAGGTATATTCACTAAGGGATGCTCTAGTTCATGCTTGGCCTCCTGGTCTACTCTATGCTTTCCCCCCCATTGTCCCTCATTCACAAGTTCTTGCTGAAGGCATTCAGGTTGAAGGGGAGGGTAATACTCATTGCTTCCTTTTGGTCCCAACAAGTCTGATTCATCTATCTTTGGTCTCATCTGATTTGCTCTCCAGTGACACTAGATCTAGCTCCAGATCTTCTGTCTCACCCCTTGGGGCACCCTTAGGTGGAACTTCAAAGCCTGAAGCTAACTGCATGGCTTTTCCAATTCTGATGGCCAGACATTCCAGGCTTTCATTTCCTGTCCAGAAGATCTTGATTTCTGCCCATAAACCCTCCACCAGGAAGATTTTTTATAAGAGAAAGTAGAAAATATTTTCTATATGGGCCCAACAGAAACAAACAAACCCTCTTACAGCCCCTGTTTCTGTGATGTAGGATTTTTTTGGCTTCCCCTTTTAATGATGGAGCCATCAAAGTTCAATTAGCAGAAATTTCAATTTTCATTTGGGAGAAGATTCTACATAGCTATCTTCATCTAAACTCTGTAAAGCCTTTCTTAGGGGCACCTTTCTACTTCATCCTCCAATTAAAGATCCAGCTCCCCTTTGGGATTTGTTCAATATGTTGCAAGCACTGGTTCATCCCCCTTTTGAACCGGCAGCCAAAGTAGATTTAAAGTTTCTGTTACTGAAGGCACTTTTCCTGGTTGCTATTACTTCGGCTAAAAGAATTTCTGAGTTACAGGCCCTTTCTTCCAAGTTTCCTTACTTAATATTTCACAAATGTAGAGTAACCTTATGCACCAATCCTTACTTATAAATTGGACATCATTTCCAGGAATAGGAGTGCCTTTGGCTCTGCTGTACTCCAGAATATCCTTCCATGAGGACCACCCTGAGTTTCTGTAGCTGGGGACTCTGCCCCACAGGTTAATGAACAAATGAAAATGACATCAGGAAATGAACTTATGTTCTTACCATAACGTTCCATCTGTGTTGTCTATTTTCATTCTTCATTAATCTTCCCCCCTCCTTCCCCTAGTCCAAGACTTCAAGATACCGGACGGATATGCTCATAGGAACCACAGTCCTGTTTGAGCTCCTGTTACTCTAGCTTTTTTCTCTGTGATAGATAATTATTTTTGGTGGACAGTAGATAAATATTTGCAGCAAACTTGATCTGTGGTACTGTGGGTAAAAAAATTACCATATGCGGATGCAGATCAGGTTCTCACGACTGTACCCCCAAACTGCATATAGGGTTTCCTGGAAAAACAAGTATATTCTTGACAGGCACTTGCATAATCAGTGTTGACAAGAATTCAGACGATGAATCTTTGTAGCTTGAAAAATACATAACTCAGTAATTCAGAGATTCTAACCCCCACTATGAATTATTTTGTATAATAAGATTCCATATCAGCGATGACCATTAAATACTATTGCTCTGCCTGAACTTCTTGCATAAGGTTCAAAATGGTATGTCACACAGCTTAAATCTAACATGAGTAAGAACTGGTGAGATAAAAACCTTAAGAAAGTCAGAAATATTTCAGTGAAAGAATTATAATCACAAACAATTTATAGATCAAGCATAGAGCTAAAAGGTTTGTGTTTGCTAAAAATGCCTAGTAAATATCAGTGCTTGAGAGGATTTTGGAACTGATTTGAGTGTAGCTTAAATGTCTCAGTGCTGAGGACAAATATGTGTGGTTGAACATGAGCACAGTTTTGTACTGGCTAAGCATAATCAGTGCATTAATGCTTTTGATGGTGTTCTACAACATTGGGCATTATAAAGTTTTCATTTTACATTATTTATTGTCCAGGTTAATCCCCTCACCCACCCACACACGTTTGTGATTTCTTTTCAGTGGATACCCAAAGTGCCAGGGAAATTTCCCTTCTGTTTATGAAGGGACATGCTGCTTTGGTGCTTCCTGTAGGGGATTACATCAGTAAGTGTTTTTCTTTTGTCTATTTTCTCCACTTTCCCCTATGTTGTGAGACCTGGAGTTTGTTTTTGTAAGTTGAGGTAGTGATGCAACCTCTCACAATGTTTGTGTCTTTCGGCTTTTACCGGTTAGGGGTCGCCACAGCGGAACTCCAGTCCGCTAATATTTGGCAGTAGAGTTTTACATGCTGGCTTGCCGGGCCTAACGCACAACCTTCAACAAAGGAACGCCCGTTCACGCATGTCGTCACACAGAAGACGCTCTAACTGAGAATCGAATGGGCAACATCTAACTGAGGCAACAACGCTACTGCAGCACCATGCAACCTCTCACAATACCCTGACAAAAATATTTTTAAGTTTAAAAAGAAAAACACACAATTAAAAACTCATCAGTGTGATGAGTTGCAGATTGATGATTTGTATAGCCCCTGAAACCATTTGTCCTTCTTCCTTACAGGCTTCCAGAGTCTTTGTCTTCCTTTTTCCTAACAGGCCATTTGGCTAAGCTCAACAACAGTTTTAATAAAATCAGTAATGATTATAAGTATGCTGATAAATGTTTTACTTGTTAATATAATGCAAACAACACTACACACACACACACACATATAAATATATATATGCACAATAGAAATATTTATAACATATTTCTAAAGTAGTATTAGAGACATACTGTAAAATGTTTTACAGGGAGACAGTAAGTATGGACAGATATGTATATTTTCATGAAGTAAATGTTGCACTTAGTAGAATAATGAATTATTATTACTTGACACAAGAACAGTGAAAAAACAGGTTTACCATTTTTTTCCTTTCTGTAGCTACACTAGTGGTTAGTGGTTTTCTTGGAACTAGTAAATACTGTATCCAATCTTGTATAGAACTGAACCTAATGAGGCACTTCTGATGAAATGCGGGAAATAGGCCTGTCAATCCTTTTTAATGGCTTGCCTAGCAGCAACCAGTAGAGTCTAAAGAATTGCTTGGCAGACCATTATTGTGTATTTCAAAGAAGGGAGATATTTTGAAGTATGTTTTGTTGAATAATATACCACTGAGTTTTGTGGGAGCTTTACACCTAAGGTGACTTCATTCTATTATTTTAAAATGCTTGATGGACTTTTGATCATAATAATGCTAAATGTTATTCATTACTTTTATGGAACTGTGCACTTCAGTTTCTAAGTACAGCATGTCATGATTATAAGTGTGCTAAGTGGAGGACTGATGTTTCTGAAGGCTTAGGCACAGGGTTGTAAACATCTAAGTTACAAACTAGTAAAAAACACAAAAGCAATGGGCAGAGGACACTCCCAACGAAAATCCAATTTAGTAATTCAGTAGTTGAATAGAATAAAGTTAGCGCTTTCGTACAGGTCAATGCTAGAGTAAAGTTAGCGCTTTTGTACAGGTCTGAAGAAGTACAGGCATTGACCTGTACGAAAGCGCTAACTTTACTCTGTTAAACTACTGAACTGGATTTTCACTGGAGTGTCCTCTGTCCATCGCCCTCATACATACACACACACAAGCACAGACAGAGCCCATTCAGCATTCACACGCACAGAGGTATGAACCAGCACACTACCCAGTCAGCAAGTGTCCATAATAAACAAAAAAAAAAAGAAAAAAAACGAGCACTTCACTGTAATAAGCCGATCGATACATTGTAAGCGGTTGGCTTATTAAAGTTTGACCTAAAGGTGACCCCAGCTCTTCCATTACAGGGAAATCAAGCTAAATAAAAAGTTGAGGATGATCCTTTTTTTTTTTTTGGGAAGACAAACTACATGGACAGATGCATACCACACACCTCCATCTCTCATCCACACACAGTGCCCTCTGCATTCACACACTCAGGCATTCAGCACTAAGTCTCACACACACACACACACACACACACACACACACACACACACACACACACACACACACACACACACTCCATTCTTCATTCACACACATACTGTTCATTCTACATGCATCGTTACTCGTCCTCATACAGACATACACACCGTTCAGCATTCAAACGCACAGAGCTATGAACCGCATACTACCCCGTCAGCAAGTGCCCACGATAAAAAAAAAAAAAAGAGCACTTCACTGTAATAAGCCGATCGATACATTGTAAGCGGTCGGCTTATTACAGTTTGACCTAAAGGTGACCCCAGCTCTTCCATTACAGGAAAATAAAGGCAAATAAAGATAGTGGATGATCCTTTTTTTTTTTTTTTTTTTTTTTTTTTTTACAAGATAAACTACACGGCCAGATGCATACCAGATGTATACCACACACCACCTTCTCTCATCCACACACACAGTGCCTTCTGCATCTCATCCACACACACAGTGCCTTCTGCATTCACACACATTCATCGCTAACTCTCATGCACACAGTCCTTTCTGCATTCTCACAGACATTCTGCTTTCACACACATACTGTTCATTCTTTCATGCATCGCTTACTCTCTGTGATATACACACACACGCACGCACACCGTTCTGCATTCAGACATACAAACGTTCTGCTTTCATGCATGCATTCACTAACCCACATGCAATCAGTACAAGAAACACACTCATACACACACACACAGACACGCACCACAGCATGACCAAGATACCTTTAAATATTGTCAGCCTTTATCCAAAAAGTTGTGGATCGCATGCGACTCGGGGGTGAAAGTTAGAAAATAGTGGTAGACATTGCACATTTAAGCTTCAAAAAAATCAATGGTAATGCTAAAAATGTTATCCAATTAACTTGGTAAATTTGTATGAGCAATTGGAGGGACAGATTTGTATGGAGTAAAAAGATTATATAGTCAGCTTACCAAAAAGTTTGTGGAGGTGATGAGAGTTTTCAAGCCGTTCCGATGCAGTTTCAGTAAAGGATATTCTGGCTCGGATAATATTTTCAGTCCTGAAGGAAACAGTGCTCGTACTACAGTTCCACAACAACAGCTAATGTATAGCAGCTGTTTACCGGGCAGCCCTTGAAAATGTCTATGTCACAGTGTGGGCGGAACATCAGGACAGGGGAACTACTGATTTGACTATGTCGAAGGTACGCCATGCAGGTGGAGTCGAATTCCACCTGAAAGCATGCAATACAAAAGAATGGGGGATGGGGCTCCCTGCCCTACGCTTAGGAAAGGGAGAAATATAGGACTAAGAAACTTTTTAGTGCATTCCTGTAACAGCAGGTGGCTAGGCTGATTTTACAAGGATAAAAGACAACTAGCATTTGAGTTTGAATGTGTTTGAGCCCGGAGTTTTCCTTTAACAGGAGCTGGAGGTAAAGAGCCAGGGGTCAGACTAGACTCCGAGAACACATCATCTACAATGTCTAACACAGGTGGAATAGCTAGAGGCCTGTGTTGAGGTAGTAAAAGGAAGTCTCCAAGCCTTTTCTTAGATTCTGAAAAATCTTTGCTCTCCCAGTGGAAGTGCTCCCTCATTGTATG
Source organism: Protopterus annectens (assembly GCF_019279795.1). Classification (NCBI taxonomy): domain Eukaryota; kingdom Metazoa; phylum Chordata; order Ceratodontiformes; family Protopteridae; genus Protopterus; species Protopterus annectens. Next base: position 509,882,613 of record NC_056750.1, read on the forward strand.
CAATGTTTCCCCAAAAGGGTAGTCCTCAGGAGGAGAAGCTGAAGGAATGGACTCTTCAGCATCAGAATCCTCATAGGGGGAAGAGAATATTCCTGATCAGAAGAGGAATCAGAAGAAATGGAAACCTGATCTGAAGATTCATAGTCTGTCTCTTGCCTAGGCCTCTTATCAGGAGGGGGATGGGAACCCCGGATCAAGGTAATTAAGTCTTCGGCCATTTTGAGCATCTGTTTTTTGGGCATGGAGGCCTGTCCTTGTGGCTGGGTGAACTTGTTTCTTTGCCTTTAAAGGTGTTTTAGCCTTTGTCTTTGATGTTGGTTTAATATACAATTGTTTGGGTCTGAATACACCCTCAGAAGCCGATGCCTGCACAGCGGCTCCAGACCCATCTGAGGGAATTATCTCAGAGGCTCCAATACCTTGAGTTTCCTGTGGCCTGGCCGACTCCACGTGGGTGTCGGCAGCGGCCTGCGACTCTAAAGTAGCGGGCGTCAGGGGCTGCAAAAGCACCTCACTGAGGACCGGCGAACCGGCGACTTGCTTAGGAGAAGCTTCGTCATCGGTTTTGGACCTCGGTTGCCTGTCTTTTTCATTTAGTTTTTTGTGAACTCCGGTAGTTGGATGGCCATCCGACGACATTGTATAATTAAATCTTCGCCCAAAATAGCTAAATGCAAAATCGTACCGACGCTTAATAGTGCATTGGTTAAATCTAGCACAAAACTGACAACTAGCAATGTTGTGGTCAGGGCTTAGGCAAGGAATACAATAAGAATGAGTGTCCTTATGAGGTATTTGCTTCCCACAAGAAATACAATTATTAACTTTTTCTGACATCGGTCTGGAGCAAGATAAAAGTTTCCCAACGGGGTACTCGGCTTTTAATGAAGACTTTGGATCTGAAACTCGAACACGAAAATCTCAGGAATCGGCCGACCGGCACTTGCAAACTGCTTCTGCTTAGGGCACTGCGCAGAAAGAAAGACTAAATAAAACGGCGACGGCTGCATCTTTTATACCCCTGATGACCTGATGTCAGGGAAGAGGTGACAGCAACCGACGCAGGACCCAAGACTTTGGAATTCAGGCCGACTGAGGGCCACCTGTCAGCAGGATAATCCAAATGTAATGACTGCAACAGTGAAACACGAAGAACATCTGCAGCAAAAAGGGAAAATCTCAAGGGGGAAAGGGTCCTTAACAGGGGGCCTAATTAGAAAAATCCCTTTTAAAAAAGATTTGCCCAAGCAAGAGGAAAAAGCTGGTTCCTCACACACATGGAAGTTGGAAATAGCTGCCAAATGCACTTTGCCAGTCGAAAAGCTAGCACTTTCTTGAAAAAGGGAGGACAACAGCAGCAAAACATCAGAAATGGAAGGCAAGAAGGAATCTAAACTAAGCTGCTTTGCCCAAATAGAAAACCGTTTCCACTTACTAACGTAAATCTTTCTAGTGGAAGACTTCTGAGAGGCCAGGATAATGTTCTTAATGGGAGAAGGCAGCCTGAACTGGTTTAAAATTACTGAAGTGGCCAAACCATGCACTCAGATGAAATGTCTGTAGGTTGGGAAGTGGAAGTGGACAGGGATGGGAAATCCCATCTGGAATGGGATTTAGTACCCAAGGGATGGTACTTCATGCGAGACCGAAAAAGGGGAAACTACATCTGCCGAGTCCAGAAGTGGGCGAGGAGGATCAAGGTAGCCTTGAGGCAACTGGCTTTCTGAAGTACTGTGGAATGAGAGGCAAGGGAGGATAGGCGTAAAGGAGACCCATGAGCCAATCGTGTAGCAGAGTATTCCTGGGGGATTTCCCGGTTGAGGGAATCTGGGCAAAATACTAGCTGCATTTGTAGTTGAGGGAGGATGCAAAGAGATCACAGCTCGGCTGACCCCAGCGAAGGAAGATCTCTTGCCACCAAAAGATTCAAGGACCACTTGTGAGAGCTTAGAATGGCCCTGCTCAGTTTGTCTGCCAACACAATGGACTCCCTGGGAATGTGCACTGCCATGAGAAATTGCCCCAAGGATAAATCACCCATTCCTACACACTCATGGCCTTGCGATACAGCAGATAAGAATGTGTGCCCCCTTGCTTGTTGTGGTCCCACACAACCACCATGTTGTCTGTGTGAAGTGCAGTAGTACCCAGAGGAAGGCGGTCTTGGAAGGCTTGCAACGCGAGTAGGACCGACCTCATCTCCAAGACGTTTATATGCAGCTTGGTCTCTGCTTCGGACCACGTGCCTTGGACAGTCTGTCCCTGAAAATGCCACCCTCCACCCCCACAGGGAAGCATCTGTGGTCACAGTAGCACCTGGGTGAGAAAAGGAGAAAGGTCTGCCAGCCAAGAGATCAGAAGATCGCATACACCAAAGATGGCGCTGCAAACTGGTAGGAAGTGGATCCGTGCTGACATTGGGTGAAGCAGGGAAGACCACTGAATAGCTAGAGTCCACTGCAAAACCCTCATGTAGAACCTGGCCAATGACAGCAGATAAAATTCTGCCACCATGGACACAAAGGCTCTGAGAATTAGGTGGGCCTGGGGGAAAGACAGGTTGAGGAGAGATTGGACGTGAGATCTGATGAGCTATACCCACCGGGGTGGGAGAGGTGCAATCTGACGGTATCCAAATGAATCACAATGAAATCCAGGCTTTAAGACAGACAGAGATTGGACTTGAGGAGATTCCCGGTGATGCCTAGTTGGTCAAAAGGTTGTAGCAGATACTGCAAGATAGTGGCCAGATGATGCTTAGTGGGAGCTGTGAGGAGCCAATTGGGTGTGATTGGGAAAATCTTGGAATCCCTGCAATCTCAGGTGAGCTGCGACCACTGCCATACAATTGGTGCTCACCTGGGGGGGGGGGGTTGTGGCGAGACCAAAGGGCAAAGTTCTGAACAGACAGATGACTGGCCCCTAACTCAAAAGCGGAGATGTCTCCTGGAGCGCCTGTCAATTTTGATGTGAAAGTATGCATCCTGGAGATGCACAGAACACATCCAATCGTCCTTGTGCAACAAAGGCATGATGGACTGAAAAGTGACCATCCAGAATGTTGACTTCTTGACTGAAGGGTCGAGTTTGCTGAAGTCTAGGATCAGACGCATGTCCCTTGTCTTCTTTGGCACCAAAATGAATTAAGAGCAAGTCCCGGATTCTTGTTGTCCTGGGGAACCTCTTGGATGGCCATCTTCTGAAGAAGGAACCCTGAGCACTTCTTCCTGAGCTAGCTCCCTCTGATGGGGTGTTGTATCAGGGAGATATCCCATGATGGGAGGAGGCTGTGAAAAGGGAAAAGAATAACCCCTGGTGAAGATATTTAGCACCCAACAATCTTCTGAGATACTTCCCCAGGATGAGGGGTGCAAAGATGTACCTAGACTGCCTCCGGGGTAGGACAGCCAGGCAGCACTTCAGGAATACTGCTGGGGCTTCTCAGAGAAGGGTTCCCTGGAGCCCTGATTTTGCGGACACCCTCTGCCCCTGGGGCAGTCTCTGCCATTGAATCCTCTCCTCGAGCTCTGTAGGAGGGCTCATCCTGAGCATCCTGGAAGGCCAAATGCAACTTGCAAAAACTTATCTTCCTGTCCCCTCGCTGAGTCTTGGAAAAGGAGCATCGGGTGGCGGAGAATTTGATTTGAACAGCTGACAAGATCTTGCCCTTTTGCTCGCTGCAGGCAAGAGTTTTTGACTGAAGCGCCAAACAGAGTAAAATCATCGAAAGAGGCATTGGTAAAGGACGCTTGGAAGGACTCTGCAAATCCACAAAGTTGCAGCCAGGTGTGGCATCGAATACAGATGCCTGTGATGGCCACCCGAGAGGCTCCTTCCGTTGCACTGGCAATCAGCCTCAACGATTAAGTGGCCAGGGAAGAAAGTGTGGACAGCTTGGGGGACACATTGCTTAGTTCTCCAGGAGGTTGTACCTCAGAAAGGAATGGGGTAAGGTGCTTGACCAAGTCCCTTTGAAGTCAGGTGAAATGTGCCAGATGATTGAGAGCTTATAACCTGAAGCTGGCTGAAGGAAACACCCACCCTTCCATGTCTGTCAATTGCCGGAGACTCACTGTTGAGTGGATGGACAATCTGTTTTGCCAGTTCCTTTTGGTGGCGGCAAAAACCACGACTGCATCGACTGTCATGCCTTTGGGCCAAAATTGCTGGTCAGGAGGGGGGGGGGCTAAGGAAGTTGTCAGCTCGGTTGGAAACAGGATCCATAGCATCGCTGGTGTTAAGGTTAATGACCTCACTTCCAAAGGGGACACCTGAGAGGTAGATGGTCCTGTCCTGAAAGTCTTCAGAAAAACAGACTCCTCAGAGGACAGGAGGTGGAGGCCAACCTTAAGATTAAGGAGTTCCACGACGTTGCCAAAAGGAGACATCCATAGGTGGAAACCTGAGGGAACCATCTCCTTCGAGGTCTGTATCCTAGGTGATTGATTCAGCAGGGGAGTCCAAGTGTCTTCTCTTACACAACCTCTTCTGAGGAACCTCCTGCAGGGGAGGCTCAGGGAGGACTCAGAAGAGAGTGGGACCCCAAGTGGGGGACCTCTCACCTGAAGGCAAGTTCGAATAGTCTGAACAATGGGGCTGGGAAGGTCCCTGGAAGGCTGCAGAGGATACATACTGGGAGGAAAAGGTCCGCTCTATGACCCAGAAACGCAAGGGACTGGATGATGCTCTGTCTTGCACTCCCGGCAGGAAGGTCTACCTGGGAGAATGACCCAGAGCTTGACAGAACCTCCATCCACCTGAATAGTACCGACCCAGAGCTATCAAGGACCAAGGCGCTGAAGGGAATGGTGTGAAAAACCAGGACTGGAACCCCTCACAAATGACCCCAGGGTGACCGCTGGGGACCAGAACTCCAACTACTCAGGGGAAGACCGAGCAGGAGACTCTGGCGGGGTGGGGGCAGAAGGGTCACCCGGAAATCCCTGTCACCCTCTCTGAAATGTCCGGGAAGTCTGAAACTGCACTGGTCAGACTAGAAGAAACCAAGGTGGGGGTGGGCAATGGTCCCCTGCATGGATAGGCAGTGGATGCAAAAAGCCTCAGCTTAATCTGAGCTTTAAGAAAGGTCCTCATCATCCTGTCCATATCGGGAGGGAGCACACTCCTAGAGGATCTGGAAGAAGCGGAGGACCTAGCTGGGGAAGAGTGCCTGGTGCCAGAGGACTTCCCTCTGAAGAATGGCTTTTGTGCATGGGGCCAATAAGGGACTGCCCCCATCCAGAGTCTGGGTGGGAATCCTCTATCACAAAAGTGGGAAATGACACTGACCCCAGGTCAGACCTCTTCAGATCTGAAGAAAAGGTAGGATACAAAGGCCTGGATCCCACATGCCCCATTTCCGAGGAAGACTATCAGTGGCGGATCCAAAGGTCTTGGAAAGGAGACCTTGGATCCCAGAATCGATTCTCAAGACCTTGGATCTGAAGGCTTGGGAGCAGAAGCCCCAGATCCGTGGTTCTGGGTCTTAGGATCCGAGAGCATGGGATATGACCGAGAAGAGACTGGGGTTGGATCAGAGGCACTGGGATCCGGTAGTTTCATTTTCTTAGCTGAAGAAGACCCCAAGGATGGAGGGGGCCTTCCTCTTGTGCTTGGAGGGTCCAGACTTGGCAGGGGAATGAGCCAGGGGACCCCCTGGATACAACCCTTTCAACAAGGGTTTGTTTCGTTGTTCGTCCAAAGCCCAGGAGTTGAATGCAGCACAAATGTCACATTCAACCTCCACGTGGTCGGCACCCAAACAGGAAAAGGCACTCCTTATGTAAATCGAAGACAGGCATCTTCCGACCGCATGAGGAGCACCGCTTAAAGCCTACAGGCTTATCAGATATAGCACCAAAACCTAAGGAACACACTAATTCACAGCTGAGGAAACAAAGGCAAAGTCACACCAGAGAAAGCAAGCATAAACACATGCAAACACAAGAAGCGAGCAAAAAACTATAAAAAGCAACGACCTAATAAAGGGGAAAAACTACACTAAAACATTGATACACCAGGAGAAAAAGGTGCCAAAAAGGAACTACCCAAAAAAAAAAAAAAAAAAAAAAAAAAAAAAAACAGGAGGGACAGAAATATTTTCTGAGTTTAGGTTATCAGTTAACTACAAAATAAGGAACACTAACTAAAAGTACCCAAAAATAGCCAAAAAAAAAAGAGCTACTTATGCCAAAAAGGAACTGAGGCAAGAAACCTGCATCTGTAGCTGAAAAGCAGCAAATGAGATCAGAGGAGTTACAGGGCAGCAAAAGATCCCGGGAGTGGGAGGAGCTTGAGCCTTCAACTCTCTGTAAAGTGTGGCTCGGATATGATGTCGGTTCCAAGACCCAAGAGTGAGAAATAGTGACATAGATAAAATCAGATCAAAGGCAAAAAATACAATGCGAGGATTCCTCTCTGATAAGTAGAGTTTGAACAAAGAAAATGAGCAGGTGTGTCCTCTCTACCCCTTTATTTGTTTTATATTTAGAGCCACTGGCAAAAAACATAGGCGACTCAGAAATGCAAGGAAATCATTGGCTGGGTAATCGAGAAAAGTTGGCTTCATTTGCAGACTATATATTGTATTTAAAAATCCAAAAGAAGGATACTGCAGTCTTATGGAACATTTTTAGACAGTTTCAAGTCTTTTTGGAATACAATATTAATGAAAATAAAACAAAGGATATAGCCATAAATTACGTACCAACAAATAAATTGTCTCAGCAGTGGTCATATTTATGGAAACATAAGATACAATATGGATTAAAAGGCTTCTGCTATGGATATGCAGTAAGGGAACAAACAAATGATAATACAAAAACTGAGAAACTGGAGGCTCTTTTTTACGGATATGGAGAGTGGTGAACATGTTTTAGGGCCTTTAGCTGAGTAACTGGGTCAGGAATATAGATTTTCTTTTATAAAACAAAGAAGTTGTGCATGATGATTAAGAATTGAAGGGAATACAGCAAGAGTTAAGTGGAATAAACTAAAAATTCCAACAGAACAAAGTGTTTTAGGTTTAACTGATTTTTAGTGAGGTTTTACAGCTATGCAGCAAATGATGAGAGGCACAAAAGTACAAACAGGAGGATACAATTCAAAGTAGAAAGGAATGACAAAGTGTGGGGGGGGGACTAAAAAAATGAGAAAATGACATTATGGATGCAGACTTTTAGAGAGAATAATCGTCATACAGATTAGACTCATGCCCCGGGATTCATGAATCTTGCGCCAGGCGCACGCATAGCGTAGGCGTTATAACGCCAAATATGGCCGCTGAGCGATTCAGGTACGATCCAATTCCACGTGCACTACCAGCGTACGCCAGATCTGCGCAGCCCCCGGCGTAGGTATGCTAATCACCCTATGTGCAGTGTGTCACCATGCAAATGAAGGCATATAGCGATTCACGAAGTGGTGCAGGCGTAGCATAAGCCCACGGCAATGTAAACCAAAAAAAACGGTTTACATTTTCCCAAACATAACATCGGAGTAATGGAAGAGTGTCAGACCCAGGTATCACACTGTTAACATATGCCAATGGCGAAATACACAGGCAATGGCATAAGAAAAGATGCACAACACGTAAATAACAACTTAAATGCCATGTCCACAGTAACTCACATCAGAACCGCAGGACATGTGTGCGGAAGGTGCAACATAATGAAATAATATAACAATGTTATAAAATAGCATCGTAATAGAAATCAGGTTTACAGCATAATACACCATGGTATGCATGGAACACCACAACCACGGTGCAAGGGTTGCCAAGGACTCGCGGCAGTCTTCGGCGTGGTAACTATGAATTAGTAGTCAATGCCATGCAAATGAGGCAGATAATACTGAATCGCAAATGTCCCGCCGGAATAAGGTTGTACCACACGGTGCAGCGGTAAAACACAGAGGAGTGGCTCAGAGGAAATACATGACATCTGCAGAGGGGTGTGCCACCGTAGCAGTAAGCACATTGGAGCACAGCAAACCTGGGCTGTACATCGCTAATCAAAGCTGCAGGACCGGGGTGTGGGGTAATAGTTTAGCTAAGAGCACACATTGCGCGCAAAAGTGCATGTGTACGAGGATGACAACGTTCCCGAAACCTAGTAATCTGACGCACGCCCAGCAAACAATATCGGAAACAGGAAGGTGATGTGAAGAATATAAGGAAATGCGGAAGAAGTGTAATTGGAGTACTAATGAGCAATCAGCACTAATCAACCCACGAAGGCCAATCGACGGCAGCTGACAACCCTGCATGCAGAAACCTTCAAAACAGGATAGGGGAGGCATATGAATGCAAAGAAAGTAGGGGAGGTAGCAGATTGCAAAGACAGAAGACCTGACACAGCAGAGCAAAGCAGACTGGCAGCACAACGGCAGTAGCACACAAAACGCATGATATGCCATGTCCACGAAAGTACAAATGACAGTGCTCTGCAGGATGCATGCCAGAAAATGGTAGGTGCAATGTGCAGAAATAGTAAGGGAAGGTCGAAAGGTAATCCATGGCAGGCAAAAGTAATTCAACACCAAAGGCAACACCGTTGTAGTTCCATCGGTAAAACATGGAAGATAACCCTTGGATACGGCCATACAAACACACCCTAAGACATCATCGGTGTGCACAGCACAATAGCATAAAGTGTGAATGCACACAACACACAGCCGTGTATTCCCAAACACCGCACCATAGGTGTAAACACACGGGGAACTTTTAAAATGTACATGTTGGGTGCTGCCATAGCTGTGATCCGTCAGCATGTGTTAGAGACAGACGGTGTTGTGGAGGAGGATGCCAACAACCACCGCAGGCCTCAGAGGAGGAGAGTGTTCAGACCAAGGGTAACCTACCAGGGGCTACATGACCTGGAGATAGTAGAGCGTTACAGGGTGGACAGGGACATGTTACAGCAAATAGTGGAGCTGTGCCAGCCACGCCTGAGAACAAGAAACAACAGAGGGGAACCCATCCCAGTGGACACAAAGGTATGTGTAAGCTTGCGAATACTGGCCACAGGCACCTTTCAAAGGCCAACTGGAGATATAATGGGCATCTCACAGGCATCAGCATCCAGGGTACTACACCAGTTCCTGGATGCCATGTTACCACATGCCAATGAGCATATATACTTCCCCAGATCTCAGGAGGATTTGGCTAGCAATATGCGCCACTACCACCGTGTGGCACAATACCTGGAGGTACTGGGTGCGATAGACTGTACGCACATACAAATCAAGTCACCACCTGGTGAGCAGGGTAGACGCTACATAAACCACAAGGGATTCCACTCCATCAATTGCCAGGTCGTGTGCAATGCCCAGGGCATTATCATGGATGTGTGTGCTGGCAGCCCTGGAAGCTACCACGACTCCCATATCTGGCATGCCTCACAGCTGTATCAGGTATTTGTCAGGGGGGACATCCCACAAGGCCATCTCGTGGGGGATGCTGGCTATGCACTGGAGCCGTGGATGATGACTCCCATCAGAAATGCACACACACACATGCAAGAACGCCATAATGAGGCACACGCACAAACCAGAATAATCATAGAGCGTGTGTTCGGGATGCTGAAATCACGGTTCCGGTGCTTGGATACATCTGGTGGAGCCTTGCAGTACTCTCCAGGCACATGTGCCCACATATTCATAGTATGTGCCATGCTACATATGATCCTGCGGAAGCAGCTGCTGCAGGGACATAATGGTGAAGGGCCACAAACCCCACCACAATTGCCAAGGCCAGTCCAGGCACAGAGGGTTCCAGACCATGAACACACTGTGCCAGCCCCAGTAGGCAGACGGAGGCGTACCCAATATGCCTACGCCTTGGCAAAGAGGGAACGTATAGCACATACTCTGACAGCGTAGGCCCCATGGACTGACACCTCCCCACCTGCACACACAGTGAAATGGACGGCACACAAACATGACCACCTGTAAATTGTAATGTATGGGTGGCCTTATGTGTGACTCCTACATAGGCAGCCCCCAAACACTGTAAACCCAACAGCCAGTGGAACATGTAACGCCAACACCTGAACAGTACGTGAGTCCTACAGCATATGGCATTGCTGTGTGCCTGCCACGTTCGCCGCAAGATGTATTATATATAAGTATATATATATATATATATATATATATATATATATATATATATATGTATATATGTACACATATACATATATATAATACAGATAAGAAAGGGAATTAGAGGGATATAAAGTGACTGAGATGTATCCAGCGATATCTGTAAATATTATAGATAGTGCAACGACAATCTGAACATCCAGGAGGTTCAAAATAATAGGATACCACCAACCATGGAACGTGTAACATACCGATATGCATAACCGCGAGGCTGAAAGACCGACAGAACACAGTACTGTAACAGTACATGCGCGTGTAATAGTATGATGATATGAAGGGAGAGTTAGTCACCGCTGCCGGTGTTGCGGTCCACTTAGGTACTGTGTGCAATCGTCCCCGTGAGTGCCGTAGTATGTGTACGTGTGCGTTGAGGGTGCTGTGTGAGTGTAATGTGTGTGTGTCTGCAACATGTGTATGTTGGTGCCAAGTTAGAGGCAGATCAGAATATTAGGTGTAGGCATACGGTAAACTAGCCTCAGGCATATGTTCACTACTAGTCCCAGAGTAGTAGTGACAGCCCCACCCTGGCTAGGGGGGTCCTGACATAGAACGATACAAAGTGAAAATGTTCCAGATGGTAGCACAGGAATATTCCCCATAAGAAATGTAAAAGACGTATGTAATAGTCATGCCTGTATGTACGACACTGATATGTTACATGCAATATGATACGTTGGCAAAGTCACACAGCAATAGGTATGTATCGCGGAAAAAAGTATGTGCTACCTCAGTACTGACCGTGGCTTCATGTTGGCCCGTAAACACCGCTGTGTGTTCCACAAGTGTCAAACAATTCCCATATGAATATGTGGCAACCACTGGCAAACAGGCTATTTCAACAACATGACCACAATGACTGCAAATATCTGGGACAGAAAGACAAGGGATAGTTGTCACGTACACATAGCCGCTGATATACCACATAAATTACGAAGGTATACATGCATCAAGCTCACCTGCAGACGATATCGAAACCAATTAACAACAGCCCAACCTACAATCCCATAACAAAAGACTATTAACTGTTAACTCTCCAAGTAGGGATGGAGCACACAGACAACTATACTGTGTATGTAGAGATGCAAGGCCCACAAACCGTATCAGTTACGTACAACCACCGATATCCCCCACTGTAGATAATAAAGGAATACAAACCGTAATAGCAGCACAAACATACAGTCAGTCAATGACATCTGCATAACCACAACATATCGCGTGGGAGACACAATTAAAGGCGGATGCATAATTGCATGCGTTGTATAAAGGAAAAAAACAGCCATGTTACAGTTTTTGAATGCAATACTCCATTATCATTCGTCGGCAGGACAGGTACACCCACATGTTGAACCAAATACTACACCTGTCACACACAATCCACGGGTGACATGAATTCAAAATATACTTGTTCCTATGCATAGCAGTTGCAGTTACACATAACATAACACAATACAGACCAGCTCCACGAAGGTAGGGCAAATAGCCAACGCCCAGGTGGAGAATCCAATTATACCCCAGTGTCGACGCGTAATTTCCGAATGGAGTAGATGCACAGGTGATATGCACGTAATTACTCACTGAGGAACAGCAATTGGCGGGATGAATTCACATGTTGCAGGTATCGACGTATATAAGGATGACTCTCAAGATATTCAAACCGTATGCTCATACTGAAAAAGCGTTGTACTATCGAAAGTACTGAAAACAAAAGGAAACGACAAAACAATAAACTAAACGAAACGAAACACCAACAAGGTATGTAGAACACACGATATGTAAGGTTGTATAACGCATGATCTGTATTAATAAGTTGTACTGTATGTGAATGGTGGTTGTAATTAATTACACTTGTCCGTAATGCATAAAGTGGTGAAAGGTAGTTATGTAGTGATGTCTTGCTGAGCATACCAACGCTTGCAGAAACCGTGTGTACAGCAGTGGGACATTATGTACACAGCAGAGACACCACAAGGGATGCTACAGGAGGGCATTAAAGAGAACAATGCCATACCACACGCTGTTGCTGGTAGTGGATGTCCAACAAGGAAGTGCCATAGCAGGGGATAGTACATGTATGTATATTGTCACAGCACGAATGTGTATGGGCATATACCGTTGATGACATATGTAAGGTGTGGCCGACGTGCAAGTATGCTCTGCATTAGGGGATACTATGTGAAGTATGTGTAATGTACAGTTGTCTAGGTAGATATGACAGATATCCTACACAGTATCACAGGCATATCATGCATAACACAGGTATCGCCTATTGGTATGTACAATAACAGGATACATATGGCCTGTAGGTATGGGACATAGTAGTAGCATGACAGCCACTCTAAATGGAAGGGACATCAAGTAACCATGCACAAAGGACTTGTAGTAGCTGCACAGGTGCATAGTGGGCTACAATGCAGTCTGGCAAGTCCATGTGTAAGCACAGGTACAGTGTACACAGTAGTGTCACCTCTCCTTGGTAGTGTCCTGTGAACAGCAGAGGCAGGTGTCAACTGCACCTCTACACAGTACAGCTGCTGTGGTGATACCAGGACTACATGTGTCACCCAAACAGCAAGGGAGGTATCACATGAACAGTGCTACTGTGTGTCCCTGCGGGATGTACACAGAACCTATGTTCCACAGCATGGTGTGTGTTAGGATTGTGGATGTAACACAGAAGCACAGCCCATGCAGTGTGGTGTGTGTGCACATATCCAGGAGCATTTCGTTCACAGTGCCCACCGCAGATGTCATGTATTAGGAGTATATGCATCAATAATGTGGTGGACCTGGGCCATGTCAGAGCAGAAGAAGACACCCCTGAGTATGCGGTATGCAGATGTGTACAGATGTGTTGTCCGTAGTTCAGCCGCATATGTAAACTGTCTGAGCTCAGTAAACATCATGGCATGTCAATGTTGTGCCATGTAAAGCTGTAGCTGTTGTTGAAGGTACACCATAAATGTGGTATTGTACCCTTGACTGTGTGTAGATGTGTGTAGTTCACAGGTGCAATGGCTACCTATGTACCAGCATCACACACAGTACAGATAGGTGTGGCCTTGAAGAAGGATATCCATGCCACAGTGGAATACAGTAACCACAGGACTGTGTGTGACATGTGTGTACTGCAGCTATGTACAATGTGATATGTATGTAGGGGACCACTATCCATGTGACAGTGGGTGAATGTTGTTATGCAAAGGTGATGTGCATGCACCTTGCATCATGCATCTTGATGCCATGATACTCATATGAAGTATCTGTCACACTGACACCGTATGGTTGGTATCAGTATGAGCTGGTGGAGCAATAATGGCGCTTGGTATGTAGGTGTTTGAAATATAGGCATGGACAGTACTCTGTGGCAGCATGTTCTGTATGTAAGCATATAGTGAACATGAGTGACCCTATGACTGAGGACTGTGTAATGCAATATGTACCTGACATGTAGTAGGTACTATGGTATGCTGGCACCACTGTTTACTGCCCATGAGCCACATAGCATAACATCCTGAGACACAGGTTATGATGTGCAGGTGTATGTGTATGTTTGTCAATACCAGAATGTGGAATGGTGCTGAAAGGCAATGTGAGGACAATGTATGATGTGTTGACCTCCGTACCATCATCAACTGCCCTAGCAACTGTATGACAGGTGCCCAGCATGTGTATGTGCCTTGCTGTGGCATTCACAAGCCCAACCCGGGTGCTAGGAAAGGACTGGAGGCCATCAATGTCTGTGGGAATCACGTTCCTGATGATGTGCCCCATCACCATGCAGAATGGTCCAGTCAGGAGTGTATGACTATAGTCCCACTCGTGCAATGCAGTGCCACCTGTGTGTAGTGCGATAAATGCTGCTGTGCGGCATTCAGGGTCTACAATGTCCAACAAAAGGCTAGCAGTGAATATAGTGGCCTGGTGGGGAGACATATACTGAACAGGTTGGTGGGACATTACAGCCAGGGACACTGGAAGGTGACATTGGGCCAGTGTCCCAGGACATATTGTGTGTATGTCAGTACTGTGTATGTGACCACAGGGACACTACGATGTTCATGTACGGATTGCGACCCTGTAGTGAGTTAGAGGGTGTATTGTCGGTAAGTACGCCATCGCCTGGCACGTTGCCAACATTACCTCGGTCTGCAATGTTTGGTTGACTGTTGTATGTGACATCAGATGTGGATGTTGCCAAACAATACTGACATACCACCACAATGCCTGAGGCCCCACACCGCAATGTGTGGCAGTCATGTTTAGGTAGCTAGCCTTGGAGTATGTGATGATGGACCTTGTGGACCCACCATGGCTGACAAGTGATGCACCCCACACATGTGAATGTACACCACTGTACAACAGCCTGTACCTGTGGTTGCACATCATATGTTCATGGAACATGACCACCACAGTGGTGTCTGTTATCTCGTCAGTACCGCCATGTCTCTGTGTGGAATAGCATGACTCCTGCAATTGTGTACATGCTACTGAAGTGCACTGTGGTATGTGTCAGCATATGCATGTGTAGTGTCCATCTGCTCGGGTGTCATGATGTTAACAACTGCTGTCAGCAGACGTCTGTAGTAGTTGTTGTAGTACACATGTTCCGTGTATGCTGTGATGGGTGTGTTTCCAGGATGTGGCTAGCAAGGCCGTGTAGCATATGTTTTGAATCCACCAAAGAGGGGATAACCCCAGGTGTGTCACACCAGTCACATGGAGGTAGTGTTCATGCTAAGGGTAGTGTAGGTATTGTATGTGTTGTGTATTGTTTTATCCAGCTGAGCGGAGTGCATGACTCAAGCATGTGTAGGTACATGGGTGTCTATCCCAGGGAAGTGTGGGTTACTGTCAGCACACATCAGTAGTAGCTGTCTGAGGCCCAATGTCCACTATAACAACACAGAAGGTATGTAACCTGTGGTGTAAAATGTCGACTCTGTCGCTTGTTACAATGTGTACAGCGGTCAGAAACACAGTTATCTGCATATGGAGCACCTATGATGCATTGTGCTAAGCAACTATCCAGGATGTGTGCAAAACACTGTGTGATGTGTGAACCCCTCATCTGTGGGTGTTCCGGTCCAGGTATGTGCCTGAAAGGTACGGTCCGTGTACAATCAGTCATCGCAGGTGTTCTGTGCAGAGCATAGAGGCAGGTCCCAGTCACTGCAGAGATATGCGAGTGGTGCAATAGTATGTGTGCCTCGCTTGTGTGCATCACAGTGGAAGATGCAAGCATTGTTCCACATGACCCCATGTCGTGCTTGCCAGTTACTGCCCTGCCGGTGACAGTTATGTGAAACTGCCAGAGAGGCAGTATAGCATGTGAAGATGTACATGTGTGCTCTACTCCCCAGGCTGATGGCTGCAGGTCATGCGTGCCACAGCATTGTGTTTGACCTGGACTGTCATAGCAGTCAGATACCACATGCCTGTACAATAACAATAGGAGCATAGGCAACTGTTGCAGTGACACAGTAGGTCAATGTACAGTGTTCTTGTGTCCAGACCAATGCCGAATGTACACCATGGCTAGACACACACCCAGAGGGCTATAACACCGGTGAGCCATTGCATGTCCCAGCACACATAGTCTGTGTATTGCCATCACAGGGCAGTCACAATAACATGATGTATGAGAGATATATTGTACCAGGTGATGTGTCATGTGTGCGTAGGTTGAGTAGCAGAGGTGTTCACCCGTCTGCAACATCTAAGTGCATAATGCCTTGTGTAACATGATGTGTGGAACTGCATTGTGATTCACAACAGAGTAATCCGTGACTGGTGTGTTGTGAATGTTGTAACCCATGAGTCTGCAGGATATACACTGGTGATGTTGGCTGCCATGATGGGGGCCACCAGTGGTGCCTACAGTGGTTATACAGACATATTGCATACGTTGTTCTTGCAGGAATGTCTATTGTTGTAGATGATGTGGGACTACGTGATGGTAGGTGTGTGATGTGAATGTTACACATCCAGAAGTGACCGTCAGGTGCAGTCATGGTTGTCGACAGCATCACCCCCATCCACAGCTGTCAGCACCCTGTCCCCAAAATGAGCAACAGTAGCCCTCGTACTGTGTGACTAATGTGCAGATCGTAGAACACCTACTACTGGCTGACTAACAGTGTCAACTAGGAAGGGTATATGATGGCTGAAATACGCTGCTCTAATGTATAAATATGATATCCCAATGAATTACTATGATTCCCATCTATTAAGCCATGGCTGGCATGTAAACCATGTACAACAATGAATGTGTGACAGACCCTTCCAATGTGGAACCTTGATGAACATGCACCTGTTAGAACACCAAATGAGGTATGTTGCACGTAATGATGTACAACTGACAGCTATGGGCACAGCATGGATGCAAAAGCACATCATCCACAGGCTGTACTGCTGTATGTTGGTAGGTGAGCATTGAACAAGTACATGTGACAGTTGCTGTATTGCCACATGTACGACATATCTGTCACATAGGGGTAGCACTGGTACGTGACAGTTGGACATGCCTGTACATAGGACCATATCCCACAGGATATGTGTGTTAAGTGTGTACAACACCTGTCATACCTTCAGCAAGCTGTGAAGTGTATGACTGCCAGTGTACCTGTGTGACATGTTGTGCAATGGGTGCAAAGGTAATCAGTAGCGCATTATATGCTCACATGTCCTGCACAGGTGCATAGCTTGACCATACAATACATATAGGGTGTTGGATAATAGCAACCCACAAGAGGTGATGAGTAAGGGTGGCAATGCACTATCACCTTTCTGGGTAAGGTGTGCATGTCCATGACACATTAGCACTTGAGATGTTAGCAGTACAGCTGTACAGGGCGGCATGTATATTTGATTACAAATACCTTGGCGTGTTGTGGCCTGTTGACAGACGGACATCAACACAATGTGCAAGAGTGACATGTGCACAGCACAGTAGAACAGGGTTAACGTGTTGACATGTGCACAGAACATCAGCGCCAGCTACAGTCGAACACGGTATGTGTTGAACCCCACCGTCATTGTAGCCCATGCCACAGAGAGAAATGTTATGCATCTGTGTATGTACGGCTGGGAATGGACCTGACCTAGTAGTATAGCTGTGTCAGTGTTGCGAACAACATACTGAATGGGCTGTGTGTGTGAGGTGTGTGTCATAAGTGTACGGTCTGATGGATGATACCAGCATTGTCACCGCTATGTGAACATCCCCGTCCCCATAAATGAATACCTAGGCTGTGCTCAACACCATGGTCACTGTGGAAAAGATGGTGCTGTGCGGTGCACTCGCCGACATGGTGATGTCAGCAGGCACCGGAGATAGTCATATGAGGTACCCATGTTAGGTCAGGGTACCATCCATGTGCACGGGATATCACCGTGCGGGCATATACAGCACTGTGTTGAACAATATTACAGCACATAGCACCTGTAAGGGGTAATGTTTATGCATGGATGTGCGATACCAGCATGCACAATACACACCCCCACCATGCAGCATGCTGCCTACCTTGCAGAAGGACATTGTCTACACCATGATGATGGACATGCGACATGTCCATATACCTATATAAATGACATATGTAATGGACAGCCACCATCCTAATACTGGTTTTCCACAGGCTAGACACATCCCTGTGCCATATATGTGATATACCCTGCCATACCATGCAACCCTGTCCATCAAGGCTGCACGTGTCATCAAAGTCATACATGGTGTGATGGCCACATGGTACATGCACTATCAACTGACTGGATCAGTAATGTGGCACTGATGCAACTTGTGTTGTCACAACTGCTGTGTGACAGCGTGTAAAACGTGCGCGCACATGCTATGTTTGACCATCCCTGCAAATGTCATATGAATAGACATTGTCCCATGTGTATCACATGTGCAATACAGGCGAGCCGTGGCAGGATGTTCAACACCCATACAGTGCTGAGATGATGTATATGGCAAAACACATGCATGTACAGGTGTCCATGTGTATGTGTGCAGTGTCACTGCTGAAGTCCATAACGGCTGTGTCTGTGTTGCTATGTGACATATACACAGCATCCAGGTGAACAGTAGTACTGTGGACACATCGGGCCAAGTGCAGATTGGTAAGAACACAGGTGCAGGCAAGTACACATGGCCACAGCAAGTTACCATCTACATGGAGTATGTACACTGTAATGAGTTGACACAGAGATATGATAGGATATCCACTGCATAACGGTGTGACAGGTGTGACAAACACGTCAGCTGTGTCAGTGTCATGATGCTTTTCAAAGATTACTGTGCAGATGTAGTACGTCATAGCAATGTATGTTCAGCGGTATGCCAGTACATCAGTGAGAATGTGACCTGTCACCATCATTATGTCTTACAGATAATGCCACGTTCACGACTCCCAGCCTTCAGCCGCCAGGAGGATGATGTCATAATTCCATTGCTCCATGACAACTATGACGTGCTGTTCAGCCATGTGCCACAGCATGCTCAGCAGCGGGATGACCTGTGGCAGAATATACGCAGGAGGGTGAATGATGTGGGTGGCAACAACCGCACCTACCAGCAGGTATGCAGACACTGTATGGACCTGATACAGCATGCGAAACAGCGTGCCACTGCAATCGCCAGAGAACAAGGTGGAACAGGTGGTGGGCCATCAACCCAGCCCCCACTCACACACACACAGGAGCTACTGGCCAGTCTGGGGACACCCAGGGAACAGCATGCGGAAACACTAGCCGCCATCGTGGAGGTGGGTGTCAGTACTGCATATGAGTATGATATCCAATGTAGTTGCAGGTGTCACTGTACATCATGTAAAGTAACAACACATGCCAGGTATATGGGCACACAAGCTGCATACTACAGTATGCTACGTTGTGTATGCAGACATGTGCATACCATATGCTATCACACAGGTAAATGTGTTCACATGCACAGTGCAACCTGTGGCTGTCATACAGTCATGGATAATGTTTCTACTGTTGTGTCACCCCTATACAGGAACCTCTGGCGTGTCGCACAGATATGGGTCCATTGCAGGTGAGACTGTTGTCAGTATCAGGCATGCTACAGTGTAGAGTTATTTGCCATGTGGCCAGGTATAACATGCACACCTGATTTTTGTTCCAGTCACATTATACAGGTTGCACCACCAGACATACACACATGCCACCCAAGTGCAATAGATACAACCATTATTATACACCGGCATGAAACCACAGTACCTGTCAATGTGATATGTGTGGTCAGCTATGCATACAACGGTGGAGGTGTTCTACAATGGATGCATATGTAGTATGCATAGGAACAACATTTGTGGTACGCACACAGTACCACACAGTGAGCTGTGATATGGGTAGCACACAGGTGTCACCATTGTGACATATGCCCCTGCATTGTGCACACATTGTGACATGCCACCCGACATGTCCCAAGCATGTGGTGTTCTGTCTGCAATATTGTCACACCATCACATGACCTACACCCGACAAACATCCACACTGTTGTCTGCATAGCCCTGTGGATTGTGACAACTTTGACATGCATGGGTGTATGTCACATGGGACACCACAGACATGTGTACAAGATGCCCATCACACACAATTGTCCAAGACCCGTTCACACATGGCCATGGGTGATAGCCACAGGCATGCTACCACACAGTACTTCTGATGTGGATAGACCCCGTTGCACATTGTCCACACATAGTGCAATCATAGCCGTAGTGGACCACTTGTAAATTTGCTGTGTTACACCGGACAACCGGAATGCCTGTCTGCAGCTACCGGAGGTGTCACCGATGTCTACCATATATGATCTGTGGAACAGCATGACTGTTGCAGTCATGGCAATGCAATGCATCCATGTTATGCATTGCACAGCAACATACATGCGTCATGTTGCCATGCAATGGCACAGTGCCTGTACTCCACACTGTACAGCTATGTACATGGCTCACACTAACCTCACCTGCACATGCACATTTGCTAAACATGCATTCTATCTGTAGGCTGTACACACAACACTGCACTGTGAAGCCCATTATGATGCTGTGCATGTGTCAGGACACCACTGTCAAACATGTATACATGTTACTGCACATGTCAGCGGATTACATGCCAAGGTAACATCAGCCATGTGTACTGTTAACCTGTTCGTGGCCACATGGTGTATCACGGTGATGCATGCAAACTACCATGATTGTGTGTACTGCATGACTACTGATATGACACCTGCTTGATGTAGTGTGCACCCCAGGGTGGTATGCATACTAACACTATTAATGTCTGAGCTGCATTTCCTGTGCTGTAGTGCAGGAATGCTGCATGCCATCTGAAATATCACATGCATGGTGTGTCTGTGTGTGTCTGTGTGTAATGTACCTTACAGTATTTCTTTGCATTCACAGGTGATGTAGGTGCGTTACCCTCCTGCGGTCCATCTGATGTTAGTGTCCCCACAGATACTAGCGGTGATGACCATATGCATGAGGTACAGGCAGGGTTATCAGGGGCTGAATCTGTGCCATTGGTTACCATCCCACCTATGTCCCCCTCTTTCCCGCACACAGTTCTGATGCCAACACATACCACATCACCGTTGCCCATAGAGGAAGGACAGTCAGCGTCTGTTAGCATTGAACAGGAATGTGTGGTGGCTACAGAAGGTGACACTACACACCATGTTGCCAGTGTAATGACTGGTGATGTGCCACACAGGCATGTGGCTGGTGCTGCTCGTAGGAGGACCTCTGGCAGACATGCACCTGCAGTACAGGGCACAGCAGCTGGTATCACCAGACGCATGTTCCAGACTGTAATGGCGGCACAGGCACGTACAGAACGGCAGAACCAAGAAGGGCAGAGGCTGCAGAGGGCTGCAATCCATACCCTAAATGACAACATCCAGTCATTGGCAAATGCTCAACAGCAGATTGCTAATGTACTGGATAGGCGATTAGGTGAAATGGTTGGAATCCTCGACCGAGGCATGGCAATCCGAGAGCGTGAGCTGTCTGTGCTGGAACACCTGGAAGGGGTGAGGCGTAGGACACATGGGTGTAGGCCAGCAACACCACCTAGTGTAGGTCGACGTGTGCGTGCCACCTGTCATGCCCACTCACATAGTGCCGGTAGCAGTAGCAGTGCAGCTGGTGCTGCACTGTCCACACCAGGACACAGCAGGCCATGTGGACGTGGCCCTGGCCGGTCCCATCATGGACACGGTTCCAGCGGACATGTGTCATCGGACAGTAGCCACTCTGTACCTCCACCTGGTAGTGCCCGTGCAA
Source organism: Protopterus annectens (assembly GCF_019279795.1). Taxonomy (NCBI): domain Eukaryota; kingdom Metazoa; phylum Chordata; order Ceratodontiformes; family Protopteridae; genus Protopterus; species Protopterus annectens. The sequence continues at coordinate 509,904,074 of NC_056750.1, forward strand.
CCCCAGGCAGGCACAGGTCACGTGGCCGTGGATGGACACAGTGAGCTGTACAACCTGCACTGTACAGTCTGGGGCTGTCAATTATACCCCATGTAGGCATCACATATGGCTGAACTGTGTACACACATACCCACACACAGCAGACACAACTGTAGGGCCCCCACCACATCCACATGCATTCTGCACAGACATGTCCAGTAAACTCACCGGCCCTTACACACACACATGATGTTATCCATTGGTGCAGCCTATGCCCCTGGCAAACATATCACCCTGTGCATATGATGAAGCCTCTGCCGCATCCCAGTCATCCACACCATCGGTGCAGGGTTATGCAAATATATTCTGATGCACAGGGTGGACAGGATAGTGAGAGGTGTATGTGATACCTGTGTATGCATAGCGTGGGATGTGTATGTTGCAGTGGTTGTGTATGAATACTGACAGATGCGTATGTGGCATGGGTTGTGTACTGTCAACATGCAGCAGTCATACCATGTAGTGCAGGTGCAGCATGCATTGTGATGTGTTCACGGTATGTGTGAAGGTTACATGTGTAGCACCATGTTGGTTCTGATACCCTGAATCCCTCCTATGGTGTACTCGCATGTGCCTACAGGGAGCACTGTTATCAGTCCCCCATGTGTAGCTGTGGATTACTCACAGGCACATCTGGCAATATCAGCATACTACATGTACCCTCAACCTGACTGGACACCTACATGACACACATGTCCGCACATATACTGCACCTGACGCATGTGGTCGGTGCCACAGGCTACAGTGGACAGAGATGTCACATACATAGCAGGACACACTACAGGTATGGTGACATGGTGCAGGTGTTGTACACAGCATGATGGCCGCTGACTTGAGGTGTCACTTGTCAGCTGTGGGGCACGCTGTGCAGCAGTAGGACCCTGTAACAGTACAGGAACATGGTCGCAATCACGGGGTGTACACCACTATGACGCACACCCCATAGTGTGCAGATGGGGACACCTGCTTGTGTGGTCAGCACCCTCACAATACTATGCACCCACACGCCATGTCACAGGGAGCGGACATGCACAGGTAGCCAGTATGGCTCACACCTATGGCATCAACAGGGTTGTGTAATGCAGCACCAGTACGGGATAGTCACCATGTGTGGTTAGTGTTCTTTCACAACAGTATATTAGCATACATCCTCACACCAAGCAGCAGACATACAAACATGTAGACACACACATTGTGGTGACCACACATGTGTACACAGAGAGACAACGTGTTGCATGTACTGCATCATCCAAATTCATGCTCCCCACACTGAGGTATGTACAGATCTCTACTATGGTGTACAGGGATGTGTAGCAAGTGGGACATATTCCCCCCGATATGTGGCATACATGGGCACACATTCATGCACACGTCAGTGCTGGGAATACTACACCTGCCATATGATACATGTGCAGGCATGCAGCGGTATGTAGTGCATTATGTGTACCAACACTGTATCCGGCAGATGTGCTGATACATGCACATGGGAGGTGGTAGGTGTTATAGTTGCCATGTGACATACAGTTGATAACACCTGACCGCTGGGTATGCATTATGTTAGCACTGTCATGTAACAGCGACATAGCATACTGTATGCACATGACAGGGTAGGATGGTGTGTGACAACTGTGAGCCACCACCTGCACACATGCATGTAGACAGGTGTTTAAACACATTATGTACACACATACCTCCATACGTGCTGTTTGTATGCCACCGTATAACGGCCCCTATGATGGGTATGCATGTGGTAGGTTGTTGCAACTATGTTATGGACATCGGCCACTGCTCATGCATGGCTGCTCCATGCACAGTACACATGTCACATGTGTCTCCTGTTGCCATGTTTGTATGCATTGCTACTTTTTGACATGTGTGTTGACATACATAAAACATGGACTGTGGTATGATATCACAGCTGTCACAGGCAAACAATACAAGGGTATGTGTCCCAGTCAACACTGCTACACCCTGTAGTGGGAGCATTCCACAGACATGGGTCCACCTTCCATTCGTGTGTGTAGCACTGAGTACGCCAGTGTTATGCATGTGGCACATCACAGGCTTTTTGTATGTGTCATGTGTGCAGTCCATGCACACATCCAGACAATCACATGTATGACATATCCAGACGTTTGTTCATTGTGGTACGGCAGCAGTCATGTGTCACAGCTGTTTCAGGGCCGTGGTATGTGTGGAGCCGACCTGTCCATGTATACTGATATAAGTGGACTACATCACACATGTTGGAAAATTGTTAGTACATGTGTACTCTGCACAACTGGTGTACACTGCTATACAGACCTGTGGACATATGTCACATGCTGTTGTTGGACCGTGAGGCTTACTGCTGCACCGATGACATGGTGCTGGCATGACAGCTACAGTGTTCACTGCAGTGTGTACATGTGTGACCTGCACCCGTGACACCTGTGATGTCATCTGTGTGTGTACAAGTAACTGCATGTGTGACCACCCTGTGCGTGTGGACAGTTTTACCTTACTGTGACCTTCTGTGTGTACACTCCATCTGCATGCTGGATGGCACTTAGCAAATTGCTAAGTGTGTGAGCATGCCCAGTAAGCAGTTGTGTAGATGGACACAGTACATTGCACACTGCTCCCTTCTGTGATTATACCCCGTGTGCATGCATGTTTCCCCTTTGCAACTGCTAAGTGTGTGGGCATGCCCAGTTTGCTGTTGTGTAAGTGGACACACAGTACATTCCACACTCTGCCCTTTCATGATTACACTCCATGTGTATGCCTTCTGTGTGTACACTCCATCTGCATGCTGGATGGCACTTAGCAAATGCTAAGTGTGTGAGCATGCCCAGTAAGCAGTTGTGTAGATGGACACACAGTACATTGCACACTGCGCCCTTCTGTGATTATACCCTGTGTGCATGCATGTTTCCCTTTTGCAACTGCTAAGTGTGTGAGCATGCCCAGTTTGCTGCTGTGTAAGTGGACACATAGTACATTCCACACTCTGCCCTTTCATGATTACACTCCATGTGTATGCATGTTTTCACTTTGCAAATGCTAAGTGTGTGAGCATGCCCAGTACGCTGTTCATGGACAGACTGTACATTCAACACCGACGTCTGATACTAGGCATGTAGCCATGGCCATTGACATCCTGTATAGCCATGGTGGCCATCCAGGCAAATTATATAAAGTTGCTATGCCACAATGGATGCCTACATCAAACACACTGGTTGCTCTCTCAAAGGGTGTACTGTCTGTGGTGCATCCCGTATCCATTTTGTGATGTAGTGCTCCGTAGATAGTTAGTATTCCCGAGTGCAGCACTGCCGTGTTACTGTACGTCCACCTTGGGATAGTAACATGCTGTGTGACTGCTCACTCTGTAATCATTCCCTATCGGCATCCTTGCCTTTGTGGATGATATCACCCACCTAGAAGTATGCCTCTGACAGTGCTGTGCTCAGTAATCTCGGTAGCGCATTCTGTAAATGCATCATGCTGTAGTGTGTTCATGTAGGTAGGTGCAGGTTCAACTCCCGGCCCTTCCAAGTGTGTGTGTGTGTGTGTGTGTGTGTGTGTGTGTGTGTGTGTGTGTGTGTGTGTGTGTTTCCAGCTGCCTCTGGAGACAGTAATACTTTTAGACGCCTCACAACACATACATTTGCTATCAGCGTCTATTCCTTTGCGGATGATGTCATCCACCTAGAAGTATGCCTCTGACTGTGCTGTGCTCAGTAATCTCGGTAGCGCGTTCTGTAAATGCATCATGCTGTAGTGTGTTCATGTAGGTAGGTGTAGGTTCAACTCCCAGCCCTTCCAAGTGTGTGTGTGTGTGTGTGTGTGTGTGTGTGTGTGTGTTTCCAGCTGCCTCTGGAGACAGTAATGCTTTTAGACGCCTCACAACACATACATTTGCTATCAGCGTCTATTCCTTTGCGGATGATGTCACCCACCTAGAAGTATGCCTCTGACAGTGCTGTGCTCAGTAATCTCGGTAGCGCATTCTGTAAATGCATCATGCTGTAGTGTGTTCATGTAGGTAGGTGTAGGTTCAACTCCCTGCCCTTCCAAGTGTGTGTGTGTGTGTGTGTGTGTGTGTGTGTGTGTGTGTGTGTGTGTGTGTGTGTGTGTGTGTGTGTTTCCAGCTGCCTCTGGAGGCAGTAAAGCTTTTAGATGCCTCACAACACATACATTTGCTATCAGCGTCTACTCCTTTGTGGATGATGTCACCCACCTAGAAGTATGCCTCTGACGGTGCTGTGCTCAGTAATCTCGGTAGCGCGTTCTGTAAATGCATCATGCTGTAGTGTGTTCATGTAGGTAGGTGTAGGTTCAACTCCCGGCCCTTCCAAGTGTGTGTGTGTGTGTGTGTGTGTGTGTGTGTGTGTGTGTGTGTGTGTGTGTGTGTGTGTGTGTGTGTTTCCAGCTGCCTCTGGAGACAGTAATGCTTTTAGACGCCTCACAACACATACATTTGCTATCAGCGTCTATTCCTTTGCGGATGATGTCACCCACCTAGAAGTATGCCTCTGACAGTTCTGTGCTCAGTAATCTCGGTAGCGCGTTCTGTAAATGCATCATGCTGTAGTGTGTTTATGTAGGTAGGTGTAGGTTCAACTCCCAGTCCTTCCAAGTACATGTGTGTGTGTGTGTGTGTGTTTCCAGCTGCCTCTGAAATCAGTGATGCTTTTACAAGCTTCACAACAAATACATTTGCTTTCAGCGTCTATTCCTTTGCGGATGATGTCACCCACCTAGATGTATGCCTCTGACAGTGCTGTGTTCAGTAATCTCAGTAGCGCGTTCTGTAAATGTGTCATGCTGTAGTGTGTTCATGTAGGTAGGTGTAGGTTCAATTCCCATGCCTGCCAAGTGTGTGTGTGTGTCTATGGTCCTGGTCACATGGGTTAGTAGGTTATGGTTTTAGACGC